>NW_024377282.1:0-12197 GCF_016835505.1 Polypterus senegalus
TTATTTGTTGACAGTAAAGACGCAGACAGATGAGACTTACAGGCATATCCCAGAAGAGATTGCTTCTTTACTTGCTGTTTAGAGTTCAGAAATTATCTTGGCTCAGATAAACCATTTTATCATACCAGGGCCTTAAAGATGATTTCTGATGTCATGTTGAGTTGTTGCTGTTGTTATTTCAGGTTCAAGTTGAGGACTTTTCTCTCTTGAGAGTTCACTCTTCGTCTTTGCTATCTGTTCCTTTGTTCATGGTGCGTTGTGATTCTGTCTTTCTCAACTCACTGTTAGGCACTTTACTATTCCCTCTGCACCTCTCTGGCACAAGAGGGTAGGTACTGAAACTCCCTTCTTGTAATAATGGCTCTTTTTAAGTCTTGCCAGACTGCTCAGGGATTAGAACAGAGGTTGGGAAGAGTTGCTCTTAGAGTCAGTTCAGGCCCATGTCCAAGGCTCTATGGAGAGGAGCTTCCAGGTCAAAGAAAGTTTGTGAACTGTTTGCTCTGGACAGTGTGTTTGTCTTCTCACCCGAAAAGGGTGCAAATTGTCAGCTTTCAGCCCACACAGAGAAAGCATTGTCTGCTTCTTGGCTCCCCAGAGAGAACATATCCTCAGTCTTCATAAACCAAAAGGAAAGAAGAGGTGAATGCAGCTACCTTTAAAGGAGGGTGTAGCCCCTGGTGATTGAATTAAAGACCCTTCTAGTTGCAGATCCAGGGCCTGCTTATAGGCTCCGTATTTTTTCCCTCACAAACAGGCAGGTTCAGTTCTCGGTTACAAGCCTAAGATGAAAGTCCATTTAGGTGTTGATTTGTTTGATGGACACTCTGAAAAGCTGCAGCCTCAACTCTGATTTACACCTTTGTGTTTAGATGAAGTACTGGGCTGATAACTGGTATGAGCTGCACTTCAGCCATTCATTCGGGATTACAGAGTGAGGGGGTGCAGCTGACTTTCTGCATCCTTATTAAATCTTCTGTCTTTACAGGTCTTGAGTGCCACTAAAAATCCAATTAAAATGACGATTCCCATTTTGACCTGCACAGTCATGGAGTATCTGGTGTTGTGACATAAACACTTGATGTGTAGCCTGTGCAGCTCCCCCTTCTATGCCTGGTGTGGCAGGTGTTCTTTGTGTCTCAGTGACCCTTGTATGATGTCTGGAGATTTGTGCTGCTGACCAGAACTATAAAGCGTAATTGTGACATTAGTGACCAGTATTTTGATTTAAATTGTGCTTATTTGTGATGAGCAAGACAGCATTTGTCATAGTTTTGTAGAAAAGAAATATGCTATAAATTAGTTTCAGTCTCTTATAATTTGTTCTAGTTTCTTATTTTAAAATACTAGCACGGTGATATGTTCATTTATTAAATTGTGCATGATGGTGAAATGTTAAGTCCCTCTGTTTTGATCACATTGTGTATTTAGGACTCTCCAATACCTAGATATGCTAGGCCTTACATCCGTCTTTTTTTGTGTGTCTTGTTGCCTTTGTTCATTGAACATTACACCTGGGCATGGGTGCCACACATTTTATTGTTATATATGTATTTAGAATTGTTTGTCTAATTGTTAGTTTCTCTTTGAAGAATATGAGAAAATAAAGCAATTTAGCTTTATATGACATTTTTTTTTTTCTTTCTGAAGTTGCTGTATATAATTTTAATTTAATCCTTTTGCCTTTGTTAATTTCCTTAACAAGCTGTGGAGCAGGGGGATAAACACTTTGTGTTGCCTGTGCAGTTTTACCACTCCTCAAGTTGGCATGACTGGTCTGCCTCAGTGGTCCTCCCAGTGATGATGTGATGAGATTTGTGCTCATGACTGGGTAAGTCTAAGAGGAGGTGGCAGACAAAAAACAATCCATGAATGGCCCTCTCGCTGGTCTTGATCCATTCACACAACTTGTAGAGATTGAATTATCTCTCAGAAAGGCTTCTACAGTGGCATACAAAAGTTTGAGCATCTTGGGCAAAATTTCTTTTACTGTTTTCTTTTACTACAGCTAAGTAAAATATGACCTGATCTCCAAAATGCATAAAGTTAAAGATGGCAAATTTCTTTAATATTTTAAGCAAGATTACTTTTCTATTTCCGTCATATACCGTCATTTTTAAAATAATGAAAAAGGTAAAAGGCCATGAAGGAAAAGTGTGGGCACCTGTATCGTCCTTACTTAGTAACACCCCGTTTTGCACGAATCACAGACTGTAAACACTTTTTGTGGCCCACTAAGAGTCTTTCAGTTCTTATTTGGGGGATTTTCACCCACTGATATTTTCAAAAGGCTTCTAGTTCTGTGAGATTCTTGGGCTGTCTTGCATGCATTGCTTTTTTGAGTTCTACACGGTTGGCCATTTATATGGATACACCTTAATAAAATGGGAATGGTTGGTGATATTAACTTCCTGTTTGTGGCACATTAGTATATGTGAGGGGGAAAACTTTTCAAGATGGGTGGTGACCATGGTGGCCATTTTCGAAGTTGGCCATTTTGGATCCAACTTTTGTTTTTTCAATAGGAAGAGGGTCATGTGACACATCAAATTTATTGGGAATTTCACAAGAAAAACAATGGTGTGCTTGGTTTTAACGTAACTTTATTCTTTCGTGAGTTATTTACTAGTTTCTGACCACTTCTAAAATGTGTTCAATGTGCTGCCCATTGTGTTGGATTGTCAATGCAACCCTCTTCTCCTACTCTTCACACACTGATAGCAACACCGCAGGAGAAATGCTAGCACAGGCTTCCAGTATCCGTAGTTTCAGGTGCTGCACATCTCGTATCTTCACAGCATAGACAATTGCCTTCAGATGACCCCAAAGATAAAAGTCTAAGGGGGTCAGATCAGGAGAACTTGGGGGCCATTCAACTGGCCACAGACGCACCAATCCACTTTCCGGGAAACTGTTCATCTAGGAATGCTCGGACCTGACACCCATAATGTGGTGGTGCACCATCTTGCTGGAAAAACTCAGGGAACGTGCCAGCTTCAGTGCATAAAGAGGGAAACCCATCATCATGTAGCAATTTCACATATCCAGTGGCCTTGAGGTTTCCATTGATGAAGAATGGCCCTACTATCTTTGTACCCCATATACCACACCATACGATAAATTTTTTGTTCCAACAGTCTTGGAGGGATCTATCCAATGTGGGTTAGTGTCAGACCAATAGCGGTGGTTTTGTTTGTTAACTTCATCATTCACATAAAAGTTTGCCTCATCACTGAACAAAATCTTCTGCGTAAACTGAGGGTCCTGTTCCAATTTTTGTTTTGCCCATTCTACAAATTCAGTGCGCCGATCTGGGTCATCCTCGTTGAGATGCTGCAGTAGCTGGAGTCTGTAAGGGTTCCATTTGTGAGTAGCTAATATCCGCCGAAGGGATGTTCGACTAATGCCACTCTCCAGTGACATGCGGCGAGTGCTATGCTGTGGGCTCTTGCTGAATGAAGCTAGGACAGCCACTGATGTTTCTTCATTAGTGACAGTTTTCATGCGTCCACATTTTGGCAAATCCAATACTGAACCAGTTTCACGAAACTTAGCAAGCAGTTTGCTAACTGTAGCATGGGAGATGGGTGATCTCGTAGGGTGTCTTGCATTGAAATCTGCTGCAATGACCCGGTTACTGCGTTCACCAGACATCAACACAATTTCTATCCGCTCCTCACATGTTAATCTCTGCGACATGTCAATGGCTGTAAACAAAGAGAATCTTGTAAATAACTCATGAAAGAATAAAGTTACATTAAAACCAAGCACACCATTGTTTTTCTTGTGAAATTCCCAATAAGTTTGATGTATCACATGACCCTCTTCCTATTGAAAAAACAAAAGTTGGATCCAAAATGGCCACAATGGCCACCACCCGTCTTGAAAAGTTTTCCCCCTCACATATACTAATGTTCCACAAACAGGAAGTTAATATCACCAACCATTCCCATTTTATTAAGGTGTATCCATATAAATGGCCCACCCTGTATTCACTGTGAAGCCCACGGTGTGTACAGCCACCCTAACCTGACGCAGACAGGCAGGACACAAGTTTCTCCACACAGCACACCTTTATTTACAGGTGAGAAGCGCTTTCTTCGCTTCTCATAAGAGCACAATGTGCACAACACCAAGCACAGTCTTTCTTGCCTCCAGTCATTTTAACGTCCACTCCTTTTCACAGGTTTTTTCCTTCTTCCTCCCTAATTTGGCCATTGAGTAGTGGTGACTGGCCCCTTTTATTGGGCACCCAGATTGACTCCAGGGGCCTCATTCATAATGCTGTGCGTAGAATTCACACTAAAACATGCCATACGGACAAAGGCAGAAATGTGCGTACACACAAAAAAATCCAGATGCATAAAACTGTGCGTATGCCAACTTCCACGTTCTTGTGCTCCATAAATCCCGGTCAGCGTGAAAAGTAACTCGCGTTCACACAGCTGCCACCACTCCCCAACTCCTCCCAGAATTGCGCCTCTTTCAATATGCAAATCAATATAAATAGCCCTTAATCTCACCGTTCTGTGAAAAGACGATAGTAAAAGCATGGGGGAAAATAGAAGAATTTCAGAGAATACCAAGTGGAGACAAAGGAAAAACTTTCTATTTGTTGGTTTAAACAGTGATATAAACAACAAAAGGAAGTTGATTGAGTGATGTAGAGTGGCGGATAAACTCAAAAGTTCAAGTTTACAAACTTGCACAGTGCCTGAAATAAAAAAGAAGTTTTCAGATATCAAAGTCGCTGTGAAAAGGCGAGTCATAGCCCACCGTCCTATAAAAGCTTATTAGAGTACAGAGAAAAGAAAAAACATAGGGACACAGTGAGGAAAAAAAGCTTGAAATGTCAACTTTAATCTCGAAATTTTCACTTTAATCACGTAGTTTATTTTGTCATTAAAATAGAACATAAACTTCTTCTTTAAATCATTTAATTTACTAGTTTTTCAAATCCCACTGTAACTAAAGTAGCACATTAAATGCTTTGTATTTTATGTTTTCTTCTATGCACTCTGTGTGTGAATCACTACGTGCTTCTTAAACGGGCTTTCTCTTCCTCCAACAGGACACAGAATCCATTACATTCATGATATTACAGCTCTCTGAATAACTAAAATACTGAGATGTATACTTGATATCATTTTCATGATGATAGGAATTAAAACACTTTATTAAAAATGGGAACACCGTAGTGCACAAGATTATTCCTGTCTCCTGCAAGATGCTTACTGTTCCCTACGCGACCATCAATGAAATAATTTATTGCAGCAGTATTGTCTCTTTAGAACGTACTAACCTCCAATTCCTGTTCTTCCTTTTCTTTCTCCAAGTCACCAATCACCACACAATCAGCCCTGTAATAGATGTCAAGCAATCTCTAAGCTTAGAACGCCAATTCTTCAAACTTTTAAGGAACATTGAAATATCTTTGCAGTACATGTTTAATTATTCTTTCCATTTATCCATCTAGGGTCACACCAATCCCAGCAAGAATACAGTGCGAGGCAGGAACATCGCTAGCGCTGTGACACTGTGTCCTCACATATTAAATTATTAACAAAATATATTATTTAAATGATATTAATCCAATGTCCTTCTTCCTGCAGCACCTCCTGGTGTGGCGGAAGTGCTGCTAAACAGGGCCCAGTTAACATCCAGGCACCTCCTGGGGGTGGCAATGGGCCCCAACAAGGTTGAGCTTCTATGCTCCAAACCCGTGGCCCCGTTGCAAGCCAAGGGGGCTGCCCTCTAACAGTCTGGGGGAGACAGTATTCAGAATAAGCCCTCTCCACCTGTCTTTCTGTGCTGAAGGCATCCCTGCTGGGAATGGGCCCAGGCAGTCTGTCACACCACAGATTGCCGTTAATGTTCAGATCAAGGAACAGAGAGCCATGACAAAACCTTAAGCGTGGGCCTCTTGAGGAGTCCATTGTGAATTCTGGGGTGCAGTTCTGATCATTATCCTTTTGTAGAAGTCATACTCTTTTCATTTTTAGCTTTTATAGATGGTGTGATGCTTGCTTCAGAATTTTCTAACATTTTATTAAATCCATTCTTCCCTCTACCAGTTAACAGTTCCCGAAGCTCCTGGCTTCAACACAAGCCTAAAACATGATTGATCTTCTCCCATCCTTAACAGTCAGAGACGTTTTCTTATCATGGAATTCTGTGCCCTTTTTTTCCAAACACACCTTTGAACATTTGGCCAAAAAGTTATTTTTTGACTTCATAAGTTCACATGTTTGGTTCCAAAATGCATCAGGCTTGTTTAGATGTTCATCTCCAACCTTTGAATTTTGTGGTGAGGACACGGGATTTTTTTTTTCTTTTGGTGGTTCTTCCTTGGAGGTCATATTTCTGGTTGTGTTGCTGCACAGTAGAACTGTGCATCACCACTCAGAGTCTGACTACAAAAGACCACCAGGAAGCTTTAAGACACAGGGGTTTAGATTTGCCATTCTACAATGCTATGAGCAGTTGTCTTGGAAAGTTGTCTTGGTCTTCCTGGCCTCAACTTGATTTCCTACATTACTGTTAACTGCCATCTCTTAATAACGTTACCAACTGAGAAGGTGGCTACTTGAAAACTCTTTGACATCTTCTATAGTCTTTTCCTGATTTGTGACAATACATTATTTT
The DNA here is from genome assembly GCF_016835505.1 of Polypterus senegalus. NCBI lineage: Eukaryota > Metazoa > Chordata > Cladistia > Polypteriformes > Polypteridae > Polypterus > Polypterus senegalus. Next base: position 6,643 of record NW_024377282.1, read on the forward strand.
ATTCTTCAGAGTGTTAGACAGCTGCATAGAGGAGCCCAGGATGCTGATTGCTGGGAAAAGTTTTAGGAGTCTGAGAATTTATACAGCTTTGAATTTTCCATCACCTGGCCGTTCCTAATGATGATTGTAAACAAGCCAAAGCCCTAAGGAGCTAATTAGGGTCTGATGTCTTGGGGGGAGGTGGGGGAGAGAAGATATCTGAGACCTCTGATCTCTTTGGGTGCACAGACATTTCTGGGGCATTCCTTTTTTCACTCTGCAATTCAAAAATAAGACACAAATCTTGTTTAAAATGCAGAACAGAATGTTTTATCCTTAACTTTATGGCTTTTTGAGATCAATTAATCCGATATTGACTTAACTATTCACAGTAACAGTTATTTTCATCAGGGGGGTCCCTACACATTTGCATGTCACTGTATTTGAAATGTCTTGAAAGTGTACATCTTGGGTAATGCTACGTCTGAAAAGAACCATCCTCTCGCCAGTGTATATTGTGCATCCATGTTATAGGATTTAAATGATGGAATCCTAAACTTTCTTCGGTAGAAAATAGTGGTGTATCTAAAATGATAGATTGCAATTATTTTTGATGGATACTCTGATTTGTTTGTCCTGTCCTGATCATATGTCTAGTTCTTTTCAAACAGTGCCATTATTGTCAGCTAAGACACATTTGTTTCCTTAGTGGTTTTCTTGCTTTCACTGCATTGCTGAAAGTCGATGCGCTTAGCCGAGTGTTGTACCTAAACGTTTCTTATCAAATTAGTTGCGGGAAATGTCTTTGCTTTAAATACACCACAACTAACAAATAACTTTTTCATTTTAAACTTTATATATAAAATTCCTATCACATTTAAGATACTTTAAGATATTTTCAAACAGCAGTTATTTTCTTCATCAGTTTCTACTCTGTGCACTCTGTCAGTTGTACGTGTGCCCTCAGTTTAACATATTCCATGTCATGAAATCGGTGGACCAGTCAACAAACTACAAGCCAATTTCACAATAAACAGCAAAAACTGGGCAATTTTAATTCAAGGCCAATTCATTTGTGTAACACTACTGTTTAATTCAGTTGTATTTCTTCTTTGTAGCCTCTTCATTGAGTGCTTGATGTTTGCAGCCATAACAGAGATAATAATTACATACATGAACAGACACATTGGATCAATTAGACAGTAAAACCTGGCAAATTTTAGCTTACTCGACATAAATAAGTCCTGATAGTAGATTCCATTTAACTTTATAATGGTGAGTATAAATGTCACAAAGGTTACCAGTCCTGGTGTCACCTGCCACTTCCCTGTAGAGCTGAAACACCAACAGCTGTGCTCTTCCTCGGTTTTCTCATCTTTTATTTTTTCTCCATTGTCACTGCAGCTTCTGTAGGCCTATGCACTGAGGCGTCACTTATCTATTGCTCTCTTTTGCTTTGGTGAATGAAAGACATTTTGTTGTTTGTTTTGGTGTCAAGTGTTTTAGTTGTGTGGATAAATGTCAGGACACATTCTAATTATTGAGGTGCACTTTTCATACTTGGCATGGTATTCTGTTTTATATAGTGCCCTCCATAATGTTGGAGACAAAGAAACATGCTTCTTGCATTTACTCCTTTAATCCACCGTTTAAAATTACAAATTAAATAATTCAGATGTAATTAAAGTGCAGATTACTGATTTTCATTTAAGTGGATTTGCAAACATTTCCGTCACACCTTGTACAAATGACAGCACTTTTTCTGAATCGTCCTCCCGTTTCAGGGCACCATAATGTATGGGACAGTTGGTGCCAGAGATGTTTAATGATTCCTCAGGTGTGTTTCATTGCTTTAGTCTTGCAGGCCTAAGACACCTCAGCTTACTCCTACCTACAGACTACCTTTAGTCTCTGTAGTTGTCATTGTTCAACATGAGGGCAAGAGCTGTGCCAATGAAAGTCAAAGAAGCTGGAAAATAATAATGAAATCATTAGAGACATCAGAAAACGTTAAGATTACCCAATTCAAAGTGTCTGGGATATCAATAACAAGAAAGAACACACTTGTGAGCTCAGTAATCACAAAGGGACTTGTAGGCCAAGTAAGACCACCAATGCTGAAGACAGCAGACGTTGCTACAGATTTAATTTTGATCACGTCTTTCACAGCCTGATGGTAACGATATTGCATTTATCTCTCCACCGTCTTAAGTATACCTTCCCATACAGATGGCATTACATGGCTCAGGGTGACTGAGAGATTCCTCACCAGTCAGGCAGTTCACACTGAAAACCCGCCATCGCCAAATAACCCACAGCTGTTAAGACCTGTAAGAGAAAAGGGATTGTGTGATTTCTGCATGGTGGTCTCTGTAATGAAGGCTGCTGTTCAGCACACACTTCAAAGAGGATGACAGTAAGGTCTAAATCAGCTTACGTCATCATCATGAGCCAAAATGTCATTGTGATACATCAAAACTCACTTCTTGTGTAGCCTGTCAAACATCAAAATGTGAAATGTGATTTTTCTATTCAGTTCTTCGTTTTTCCACCTGGAGTTGCTAAAATGCCAACACAAATAAAGTCTGCATGGGACTTACAAATGCTCAAAACTTGAGGGAACTTTGAGCCAATTTAAATGACAAGTTCTGGCTTTATAAATCCTAACTTTTTCATGAGAAACAGCTTTCATATATGAGGCCGAGCATAAGGAAGTTTTATACATGTGGCTCTACTGAGCAGTTGTAATAAAGGGCGTAAAATTAACAAATCAAGTGTGTTTTCCAAGTACAACAAAAGTTTTATAATTGCTTATGCTGATCAAAGGTTGTACCTAATTTCAGCCAACATGTTTTGAATGTGAGTTAATGTTGAGAATAAGGCAGCAAATTGAAAATAAGGGCGTTTGTTTTTTTTTTTGTTTTTTTTCTTTTTGTTTTAAATTTTACACAGGAAAGAAAGATAACTGCAGTGTGGAATGTAGCAGAGAATTCTCTAACAGGAGTGCTCTTCAGAAACACAAGAGAGTTCACACAGGAAAGAAGACATATTGCTGTAATGAATGTGGTAAACAGTTTTCACTAATAGGCAATCTACAGAAACACACAAGAGTTCACACGAGAGAGGCCATATTGCTGTAGTCAATGTGATAAACAGTTTAAACATATGGACAGTCTTATCAACACACAAGAGTTCACACGGAGAGAAGCCATATTGCTGTAATGAATGTGGTAAACAGTTTTCACAGATAGGCAATCTACAGAAACACATGAGAGTTCACACGAGAGAAGCCGTATTGCTGTAATCAATGTGGTAAACACTTTTCACAGACATTCAATCTTCAGAGACACACAAGACTTCACAACAGAATAAAAACAGTAGAAGTTCAAAAATCAGTGCAGAAAACCAAGAACCCTTCAGGACTCAAGAGTGGCGTTCAGACCTGTCCTGAAAAGTAAGCAAACTAAACTATTGCTATGAAATGAATCTCAAAGAGAAGCCATATTGCTGTTTGAATGTGGCAAACAAATCTTTCACAGCAGTACACTTCAGACAAGCAGAGAATTCCCACCGAAGAGAAGTACAACTGAACTGTCCTGACTAAAGAGTGAGGTTCACTCCTGCCTGGACAGTAAGCACATGTAACTGACACAAATCCAACCTACTTAGTGTTGTGTCAGAAACAAATCAACATGGAGGAGACGTAGAAGTTTATATCCTTTTTCCTTTTCCAGAAACAAAATAAAGAACAGGCGACATACAAACGGCTTCTCACCAAAGCCCTTACAGCCTCCACCATGCTAGCTCTGTTTTTCATAACATACGATTACATATAGAACTATTTACAATATATTATACACATTTCATTAGAAAAAAAAAACAAAAAACTTTACAATATACATAGCCTCACACAATAAATAACAGTTCAGCTTTATATTATATATTTTGCTATTTTAATATAACAAAAAATAAACATACCTTGACAAACAGCTTGTCGCCAATGCTTATTAAATAATAAATCAAATCAATTACTAATAATTATAAATGTAAGCTATTAATACAAAATCAATAAAATAAAATTAAAATCAAAATATACACATGCTGTACACCAGCTGAATTATGTTTTAACACTGGCGCACTAAATAGAAGAAATGCTTTTTTAAATTATATTTTGTTTTTGTTTCATTGCTTTTGATAATAAAACATACAAAACTGAATATAAGAACTCGGTTGGAACACAACTTATTTAACACTTGAGAATTACCAAATAATATACATGTCAAATAAATAGAATAAAATTAGAAAAGGCTTGGAGAGCAGACTTACCTGTACAGCAGTGGTTCTCAATCTGTAGGAGCGAAGTAACAAAAAGGTGGGGCAAAAGATGTGAAAAAGAAAACAAGAATCAAAAATATGAAAATACATCTACTGAAACCAAAACAAATTAACTTTAAACTACATTCTGATACTAGGTAAGTAAATATAGAGTTAGATAAATGTCGATAAAAGTTAAGTAGGTATAATAAAATATGCATCTGTGATATATCATTAATTAAAAAAGAACAAATTGGTATTCGTGGGCTCATTTAAAAAAAAAAAACATGGGGGGGAGGCGATTAAAACTGTTATGAAAACTCGGTTCACAAATACTTAAAGGTTGAGAAATGCTGTACAGCATCCACCATCGCCGGAGGGTGCCTGCCGTCTGTGGTGAGTCACATTAATTAGCATCCATTACTCCAAATATGACACTAAGTTTACACAAACAATTGCTTTTGGGAAAATTCATAACCAAAGATAAAAAATATAAAGACAGAATACACTTTGCTACACAAATTACAGTACTGTATGTGGCCAACAATTCTTACAAATCGGAATCTTCTGGGCCGCAATGAATTCAGACTGGGTGCCACCTCCAGAAGTGGGCTTCGTTGGAGAAGATCTACACCGGTGGCTATCAACACTTTGTCATGGCATACCACCCCAAAAATATAAATGTTCTGAAATACCTGCATTTTATTTTGGTGTTAAATTGTTAATTACTGAACTGTTGTTATGTTAAACTAAAGGTAGAATTTCTTTTTTCACCCAGAAAATGTTCTTTCAGAGAGAGCTTTTATAAGGTGCTAGCAATGTTAACTTGTCAAAGACATGTTTTAGAATGAATTTCAAAAGGATTTGATATGTTAGGACTGATAAGCACTGGCAGTGTGTCACCATGAGAAGGTCACTTCAGCTGTCTGTGCTAATACTGGAAAAGCAAACGAAATGCCAGCAATTGTGTCTCAAATGTTGTAAGTCTCCTCAGGGTCAGTAAATATTGTTACTATTTTTGTCAAAAAATTAAGTAAAGTCACGCTGTAAGAGCCAATCTTAGAAAGTTAAAGTTTTGAGTTAAACTTATATTGATGATTGCTTAATTTAAATAGAATATTAATGTCTTTCATAGTCATAGCTTATGGTATAGTCTTTTCCCCCTATAAGTTAGCAAACGATAGAACCTTCTTACTATAACTGAGTAACAGTGTGATAATAAGCTCAGTTTGTTTGGAACTGGTCCCATTAAAGAGGAACTG
>NW_024377283.1:0-11565 GCF_016835505.1 Polypterus senegalus
AAATGCTTGACGGTGCTCCAGCAGTAGACCACTATACGATCCGCACGCAAAGCACAACTGACCAAAAGCTTTTCTCCCATAGCCAGAATAACAGCGACTCGATACTGGAGCACTCTTCGTTTCCTACTTCCAGCGAACGTGGACCGGAGAGGAAGGTGGATTGGAAAAGAGTGAAACTCTCACTCGGTCTGTCCGACCAAAGCTAAGTCACGGGTTTCTGACTGATTTGGAGCTTGCCTCATAGCATACGTGAGAGGAATGAAGTCGTTGACTTGGGGTGTCTCCTGCCTGAATATTTCAAGCAGTGCCTGTTTTGGTAGGCTGGGCAATGGGTAGGCAAATTGGGGCATCTTCAGACACGTACTCGTGGCAGTCTTTAGCGTCCTTGCCTTGAGTTGAGATGACACACCATGCGATTCAGTGAGTAGCTACTTTATGATGGTTATCAAATGTTTCGATTGGATGCAAAGCTCTGGGATTATACGAAAGGGAAGAAAAGAAAAAAACAGCAAGCCAGCCTCCTCTGGACTAATGGACTGAGGTTGAAAGTCACAACATCAGCGTGATGATCCTTCTTTCTGTATCCCATATGGTCTAGCGGTTAGGATTCCTGGTTTGCACCCAGGCGGCCGGGTTCGACTCCCGGTATGGGAAAGCTCTTTCGAGTTCACTTCCTAAACACAGGTGTACTCCTCGTCCTGCCCATGTTTTCTTCCAGGCTGTTTTGTCCATCAATGCGTACAGGTTGCTCCCACGTAATCAATGTCAAGAATCGCTCCAAAATAATGTTGCTTTGGGATCCTTTCAGTACCACAGCAGGTAGCCTAACAATCCCCAGCCCAAAAGTCCGGGATAAAATCGCATCCAAGAGCATGAGACGAGACAACCACGACACCACGGTTCCCCTGAAGGCAGCAGGGCAAGAATTAGCAATCAAAACACATAAATAAACGGAAAGGGTCCTGGAGAGGTAGGAAACAGCACACAAACAGCAGCACACAATCAATTGTCAGAGATGCCAAGTTCATAAAACATATGATTTGATGAGATCGGCTAAAATACTTCCTTACACTCTGGTGCTCGCAGGAATTTCCATGCATATTTTGTTATATATATGTATATCCTTTTTTAAAATTCTCTACTTTTGGAGCCCAAAAGAAAGTGGCGATCGTCGGAAACGAGACTGACACGTTTCAGATGAACGGCATACGTTGCGTTGAATCTGATCCATTGAACCTGGACTGAAAGAGCCCGTGCCCTACAGCCCAGTGTTAACAGCGCTCTCCTAAAGGGGCCTAGGCTGACCGAGATGGCAACTTGAAGAGGACGCATTATAACATAGGTGTGAGTTAAAGGACTTATTTCAGTATCACTCGGTTGAAAACAAAGCAGTGAAACATTTCTTAAACTGCCGTGACCGGTTCGAACCGGGGTTGCTGCGGCCACAACGCAGAGTACGTACCACTATACGATCACGGCACGCAAAGCACAACTGACCAGAAAGCTTTTCTCCCATAGCCAGAATAACAGCGACTCCGATACTGGAGCACTCTTCGTTTCCTACTTACCCAGCTTGAAACGTGGACGGGAGGAAGGTGGATTGGAAAGAGTGAAACTCTCACTCGGTCTGTCGACCAAAGCTAAGTCACGGGTTTCTGACTGATTTGGAGCTTGCCTCATAGCATACGTGAGAGGAATGAAGTCGTTGACTTGGGGTGTCTCCTGCCTGAATATTTCAAGCAGTGCCTGTTTTGGTAGGCTGGGCAATGGGTAGGCAAATTGGGGCATCTTCAGACACGTACTCGTGGCAGTCTTTAGCGTCCTTGCCTTGAGTTGAGATGACACACCATGCGATTCAGTGAGTAGCTACTTTATGATGGTTATCAAATGTTTCGATTGGATGCAAAGCTCTGGGATTATACGAAAGGGAAGAAAAGAAAAAAAAACAGCAAGCCAGCCTCCTCTGGACTAATGGACTGAGGTTGAAAGTCACAGCATCAGCGTGATGACCTTCTTTTTCTGTATCCCATATGGTCTAGCGGTTAGGATTCCTGGTTTTCACCCAGGCGGCCCGGGTTCGACTCGGTATGGGAAAGCTCTTTCGAGTTCACTTCCTAAACACAGGTGTACTCCTCGTCCTGCCATGTTTTCTTCCAGGCTGTTTTGTCCATCAATGCGTACAGGTTGCTCCCACGTAATCAATGTCAAGAATCGCTCCAAAATAATGTTGCTTTGGGATCCTTTCAGTACCACAGCAGGTAGCCTAACAATCCCCAGTCCAAAGTCCGGGATAAAATCGCATCCAAGAGCATGAGACAGAGACAACCACGACACCACGGTTCCCCTGAAGGCAGCAGGGCAAGAATTAGCAATCAAAACACATAAATAAACGGAAAGGGTCCTGGAAGGTAGGAAACAGCACACAAAACAGCAGCACACAATCAATTGTCAGAGATGCAAGTTCATAAAACATATGATTTGATGAGATCGGCTAAAATACTTCCTTACACTCTGGTGCTCAGGAATTTCCATGCATATTTTGTTATATATATGTATATCCTTTTTTAAAATTCTCTACTTTTGGAGCCCAAAAGAAAGTGGCGCGATCGTCGGAAACGAGACTGAAGCACGTTTCAGATGAAACGGCATACGTTGCGTTGAATCTGATCCATTGAACCTGGACTGAAAGAGCCCGTGCCCTACAGCCCAGTGTTAACTAGCGCTCTCCCTAAAGGGGGCCTAGGCTGACCGAGATGGCAACTGAAGAGGACGCAATTATAACATAGGTGTGAGTTAAAGGACTTATTTCAGTATCACTCGGTTGAAAACACAAGCAGTGAAACATTTCTTAAACTGCCGTGACCGGATTCGAACCGGGTTGCTGCGCCACAACGCAGAGTACTGACCACTATACGATCACGGCACGCAAAGCACAACTGACCAGAAAGCGTTTCTCCCAAAGCCAGAATAACAGCGACTCCGATACTGGAGCACTCTTCGTTTCCTACTTACCCAGCTTGAAACGTGGACCGGAGAGGAAGGTGGATTGGAAAGAGTGAAACTCTCACTCGGTCTGTCCGACCAAAGCTAAGTCACGGGTTTCTGACTGATTTGGAGCTTGCCTCATAGCATCGTGAGAGGAATGAAGTCGTTGACTTGGGGTGTCTCCTGCCTGAATATTTCAAGCAGTGCCTGTTTTGGTAGGCTGGGCAATGGGTAGGCAAATTGGGGCATCTTCAGACACGTACTCGTGGCAGTCTTTAGCGTCCTTGCCTTGAGTTGAGATGACACACCATGCGATTCAGTGAGTAGCTACTTTATGATGGTTATCAAATGTTTCGATTGGATGCAAAGCTCTGGGATTATACGAAAGGGAAGAAAAAAAAAAAACAGCAAGCCAGCCTCCTCTGGACTAATGGACTGAGGTTGAAAGTCACAACATCAGCGTGATGACCTTCTTTTCTGTATCCCATATGGTCTAGCGGTTAGGATTCCTGGTTTTCACCAGGCGGCCGGTTCGACTCCGGTATGGGAAAGCTCTTTCGAGTTCACTTCCTAAACACAGGTGTACTCCTCGTCCTGCCCATGTTTTCTTCCAGGCTGTTTTGTCCATCAATGCGTACAGGTTGCTCCCAGTAATCAATGTCAAGAATCGCTCCAAAATAATGTTGCTTTGGGATCCTTTCAGTACCACAGCAGGTAGCCTAACAATCCCCAGTCCAAAAGTCCCGGATAAAATCGCATCCAAGAGCATGAGACAGAGACAACCACGACACCACGGTTCCCTGAAGGCAGCAGGGCAAGAATTAACAATCAAAACACATAAATAAACGGAAAGGGTCCTGAAAGGTAGGAAACAGCACACAAAACAGCAGCACACAATCAATTGTCAGAGATGCCAAGTTCATAAAACATATGATTTGATGAGATCGGCTAAAATACTTCCTTACACTCTGGTGCTCTGCAGGAATTTCCATGCATATTTTGTTATATATATGTATATCCTTTTTAAAATTCTCTACTTTTGGAGCCCAAAAGAAAGTGAGCGATCGTCGGAAAGCGAGACTGAAGCACGTTTCAGATGAAGCGGCATACGTTGCGTTGAATCTGATCCATTGAACCTGGACTGAAAGAGCCCGTGCCCTACAGCCCAGTGTTAACTAGCGCTCTCCCTAAAGGGGGCCTAGGCTGACCGAGATGGCAACTTGAAGAGGACGCAATTATAACATAGGTGTGAGTTAAAGGACTTATTTCAGTATCACTCGGTTGAAAACACAAGCAGTGAAACATTTCTTAAACTGCCGTGACCAGGATTCGAACCGGGGTTGCTGCGGCCACACGCAGAGTACTGACCACTATACGATCACGGCCGCAAAGCACAACTGACCAAAAGCTTTTCTCCCATAGCCAGAATAACAGCGACTCCGATACTGGAGCACTCTTCGTTTCCTACTTACCCAGCTTGAAGCGTGGACGAGAGGAAGGTGGATTGGAAAAGAGTGAAACTCTCACTCGGTCTGTCCCGACCAAAGCTAAGTCACGGGTTTCTGACTGATTTGGAGCTTGCCTCATAGCATACGTGAGGAGGAATGAAGTCGTTGACTTGGGGTGTCTCCTGCCTGAATATTTCAAGCAGTGCCTGTTTTTGGTAGGCTGGGCAATGGGTAGGCAAATTGGGGCATCTTCAGACACGTACTCGTGGCAGTCTTTAGCGTCCTTGCCTTGAGTTGAGATGACACACCATGCGATTCAGTGAGTAGCTACTTTATGATGGTTATCAAATGTTTCGATTGGATGCAAAGCTCTGGGATTATAGAAAGGGAAAAAAAGAAAAAAAAAAACAGCAAGCCAGCCTCCTCTGCACTAATGGACTGAGGTTGAAAGTCACAGCATCAGCGTGATGACCTTCTTTTTCTGTATCCCATATGGTCTAGCGGTTAGGATTCCTGGTTTTCACCAGGCGGCCCGGGTTCGACTCGGTATGGGAAAGCTCTTTCGAGTTCACTTCCTAAACACAGGTGTACTCCTCGTCCTGCCCATGTTTTCTTCAGGCTGTTTTGTCCATCAATGCGTACAGGTTGCTCCCACGTAATCAATGTCAAGAATCGCTCCAAAATAATGTTGCTTTGGGATCCTTTCAGTACCACAGCAGGTAGCCTAACAATCCCAGTCCAAAAGTCCGGGATAAAATCGCATCCAAGAGCATGAGAAAGAGACAACCACGACACCACGGTTCCCCTGAAGGCAGCAGGGCAAGAATTAGCAATCAAAACACATAAATAAACGGAAAGGGTCCTGGAGAGGTAGGAAACAGCACACAAAACAGCAGCACACAATCAATTGTCAGAGATGCCAAGTTCATAAAACATATGATTTGATGAGATCGGCTAAAATACTTCCTTACACTCTGGTGCTCAGGAATTTCCATGCATATTTTGTTATATATATGTATATCCTTTTTAAAAGTTCTCTACTTTTGGAGCCCAAAAGAAAGTGGCGGTATCGTCGGAAACGAGACTGAAGCACGTTTCAGATGAAAGCGGCATACGTTGCGTTGAATCTGATCCATTGAACCTGGACTGAAGAGCCCGTGCCCTACAGCCCAGTGTTAACCAGCGCTCTCCTAAAGGGGCCTAGGCTGACCGAGATGGCAACATGAAGAGCGCGCAATTATAACATAGGTGTGAGTTAAAGGACTTATTTCAGTATCACTCTGTTGAAAACACAAGCAGTGAAACATTTCTTAAACTGCCGTGACCGGATTCGAACCGGGTTGCTGCGCCACAACGCAGAGTACTGACCACTATACGATCACGGCACGCAAAGCACAACTGACCAGAAGCTTTCTCCCATAGCCAGAATAACAGCGACTCCGATACTGGAGCACTCTTCGTTTCCTACTTACCCAGCTTGAAGCGTGGACCGGAGAGGAAGGTGGATTGAAAAGAGTGAAACTCTCACTCGGTCTGTCCCGACCAAAGCTAAGTCACGGGTTTCTGACTGATTTGGAGCTTGCCTCATAGCATACGTGAGAGGAATGAAGTCGTTGACTTGGGGTGTCTCCTGCCTGAATATTTCAAGCAGTGCCTGTTTTGGTAGGCTGGGCAATGGGTAGGCAAATTGGGGCATCTTCAGACACGTACTCGTGGCAGTCTTTAGCGTCCTTGCCTTGAGTTGAGATGACACACCATGCGATTCAGTGAGTAGCTACTTTATGATGGTTATCAAATGTTTCGATTGGATGCAAAGCTCTGGGATTATACGAAAGGGAAGAAAAGAAAAAAAACAGCAAGCCAGCCTCCTCTGGACTAATGGACTGAGGTTGAAAGTCACAACATCAGCGTGATGACCTTCTTTTCTGTATCCCATATGGTCTAGCGGTTAGGATTCCTGGTTTTCACCCAGGCGCCGGGTTCGACTCCGGTATGGGAAAGCTCTTTCGAGTTCACTTCCTAAACACAGGTGTACTCCTCGTCCTGCCCATGTTTTCTTCCAGGCTGTTTTGTCCATCAATGCGTACAGGTTGCTCCCACGTAATCAATGTCAAGAATCGCTCCAAAATAATGTTGCTTTGGGATCCTTTCAGTACCACAGCAGGTAGCCTAACAATCCCAGTCCAAAAGTCCGGGATAAAATCGCATCCAAGAGCATGAGACGAGACAACCACGACACCACGGTTCCCCTGAAGGCAGCAGGGCAAGAATTAGCAATCAAAACACATAAATAAACGGAAAGGGTCCTGGAGAGGTAGGAAACAGCACACAAAACAGCAGCACACAATCAATTGTCAGAGATGCCAAGTTCATAAAACATATGATTTGATGAGATCGGCTAAAATACTTCCTTACACTCTGGTGCTCTCAGGAATTTCCATGCATATTTTGTTATATATATGTATATCCTTTTTAAAATTCTCTACTTTTGGAGCCAAAAGAAAGTGGCGCGATCGTCGGAAAGCGAGACTGAAGCACGTTTCAGATGAAACGGCATACGTTGCGTTGAATCTGATCCATTGAACCTGGACTGAAAGAGCCCGTGCCCTACAGCCCAGTGTTAACTAGCGCTCTCCTAAAGGGGGCCTAGGCTGACCGAGATGGCAACTTGAAGAGGACGCAATTATAACATAGGTGTGAGTTAAAGGACTTATTTCAGTATCACTCGGTTGAAAACACAAGCAGTGAAACATTTCTTAAACTGCCGTGACCCGGATTCGAACCGGGGTTGCTGCGGCCACAACGCAGAGTACTGACCACTATACGATCACGGCACGCAAAGCACAACTGACCAGAAAGCTTTTCTCCCATAGCCAGAATAACAGCGACTCCGATACTGGAGCACTCTTCGTTTCCTACTTACCCAGCTTGAAAGCGTGGACCGGAGGGAAGGTGGATTGGAAAGAGTGAAACTCTCACTCGGTCTGTCCCGACCAAAGCTAAGTCACGGGTTTCTGACTGATTTGGAGCTTGCCTCATAGCATACGTGGAGGAATGAAGTCGTTGACTTGGGGTGTCTCCTGCCTGAATATTTCAAGCAGTGCCTGTTTTGGTAGGCTGGGCAATGGGTAGGCAAATTGGGGCATCTTCAGACACGTACTCGTGGCAGTCTTTAGCGTCCTTGCCTTGAGTTGAGATGACACACCATGCGATTCAGTGAGTAGCTACTTTATGATGGTTATCAAATGTTTCGATTGGATGCAAAGCTCTGGGATTATAGGAAAGGGAAGAAAAAAAAAAAAAGCAAGCCAGCCTCCTCTGGACTAATGGACTGAGGTTGAAAGTCACAACATCAGCGTGATGACCTTCTTTTCTGTATCCCATATGGTCTAGCGGTTAGGATTCCTGGTTTTCACCCAGGCGGCCGGGTTCGACTCCGGTATGGGAAAGCTCTTTCGAGTTCACTTCCTAAACACAGGTGTACTCCTCGTCCTGCCCATGTTTTCTTCCAGGCTGTTTTGTCCATCAATGCGTACAGGTTGCTCCAACGTAATCAATGTCAAGAATCGCTCCAAAATAATGTTGCTTTGGGATCCTTTCAGTACCACAGCAGGTAGCCTAACAATCCCCAGTCCAAAAGTCCGGGATAAAATCGCATCCAAGAGCATGAGACAGAGACAACCACGACACCACGGTTCCCTGAAGGCAGCAGGGCAAGAATTAGCAATCAAAACACATAAATAAACGGAAAGGGTCCTGGAGGTAGGAAACAGCACACAAAACAGCAGCACACAATCAATTGTCAGAGATGCCAAGTTCATAAAACATATGATTTGATGAGATCGGCTAAAATACTTCCTTACACTCTGGTGCTCGCAGGAATTTCCATGCATATTTTGTTATATATATGTATATCCTTTTTTAAAATTCTCTACTTTTGGAGCCCAAAAGAAAGTGGCGCGATCGTCGGAAACGAGACTGAAGCACGTTTCAGATGAAACGGCATACGTTGCGTTGAATCTGATCCATTGAACCTGGACTGAAAGAGCCCGTGCCCTACAGCCCAGTGTTAACACGCCTCTCCTAAAGGGGCCTAGGCTGACCGAGATGGCAACTTGAAGAGGACGCAATTATAACATAGGTGTGAGTTAAAGGACTTATTTCAGTATCACTCGGTTGAAAACACAAGCAGTGAAACATTTCTTAAACTGCCGTGACCCGATTCGAACAGGGTTGCTGCGGCCACAACGCAGAGTACTGACCACTATACGATCACGGCACGCAAAGCACAACTGACCAGAAAGCTTTTCTCCCATAGCCAGAATAACAGCGACTCCGATACTGGAGCACTCTTCGTTTCCTACTTACCCAGCTTGAAGCGTGGACCGGAGAGGAAGGTGGATTGGAAAGAGTGAAACTCTCACTCGGTCTGTCCCGACCAAAGCTAAGTCACGGGTTTCTGACTGATTTGGAGCTTGCCTCATAGCATACGTGAGAGGAATGAAGTCGTTGACTTGGGGTGTCTCCTGCCTGAATATTTCAAGCAGTGCCTGTTTTGGTAGGCTGGGCAATGGGTAGGCAAATTGGGGCATCTTCAGACACGTACTCGTGGCAGTCTTTAGCGTCCTTGCCTTGAGTTGAGATGACACACCATGCGATTCAGTGAGTAGCTACTTTATGATGGTTATCAAATGTTTCGATTGGATGCAAAGCTCTGGGATTATAGAAAGGGAAGAAAAGAAAAAAACACCAAGCCAGCCTCCTCTGGACTAATGGACTGAGGTTGAAAGTCACAGCATCAGCGTGATGACCTTCTTTTTCTGTATCCCATATGGTCTAGCGGTTAGGATTCCTGGTTTTCACCCAGGCGGCCCGGTATGGGAAAGCTATTTCGAGTTCACTTCCTAAACACAGGTGTACTCCTCGTCCTGCCCATGTTTTCTTCCAGGCTGTTTTGTCCATCAATGCTACAGGTTGCTCCCACGTAATCAATGTCAAGAATCGCTCCAAAATAATGTTGCTTTGGGATCCTTTCAGTACCACAGCAGGTAGCCTAACAATCCCCAGTCAAAAGTCCGGGATAAAATCGCATCCAAGAGCATGAGACAGAGACAACCACGACACCACGGTTCCCCTGAAGGCAGCAGGGCAAGAATTAGCAATCAAAACACATAAATAAACGGAAAGGGTCCTGGAGAGGTAGGAAACAGCACACAAAACAGCAGCACACAATCAATTGTCAGAGATGCCAAGTTCATAAAACATATGATTTGATGAGATCGGCTAAAATACTTCCTTACACTCTGGTGCTCTCAGGAATTTCCATGCATATTTTGTTATATATATGTATATCCTTTTAAAATTCTCTACTTTTGGAGCCCAAAAGAAAGTGGCGCGATCGTCGGAAACGAGACTGAAGCACGTTTCAGATGAAACGCATACGTTACGTTGAATCTGATCCATTGAACCTGGACTGAAAGAGCCCGTGCCCTACAGCCCAGTGTTAACTAGCGCTCTCCCTAAAGGGGGCCTAGGCTGACCGAGATGGCAACTTGAAGAGGACGCAATTATAACATAGGTGTGAGTTAAAGGACTTATTTCAGTATCACTCGGTTGAAAACACAAGCAGTGAAACATTTCTTAAACTGCCGTGACCGGATTCGAACCGGGTTGCTGCGCCAACGCAGAGTACTGACCACTATACGATCACGGCACGCAAAGCACAACTGACCAGAAAGACTTTCTCCCATAGCCAGAATAACAGCGACTCCGATACTGGAGCACTCTTCGTTTCCTACTTACCCAGCTTGAAACGTGGACCGGAGAGGAAGGTGGATTGGAAAAGTGAAACTCTCCTCGGTCTGTCCCGACCAAAGCTAAGTCACGGGTTTCTGACTGATTTGGAGCTTGCCTCATAGCATACGTGAGAGGAATGAAGTCGTTGACTTGGGGTGTCTCCTGCCTGAATATTTCAAGCAGTGCCTGTTTTGGTAGGCTGGGCAATGGGTAGGCAAATTGGGGCATCTTCAGACACGTACTCGTGGCAGTCTTTAGCGTCCTTGCCTTGAGTTGAGATGACACACCATGCGATTCAGTGAGTAGCTACTTTATGATGGTTATCAAATGTTTCGATTGGATGCAAAGCTCTGGGATTATACGAAAGGGAAGAAAAGAAAAAAAAAAACAGCAAGCCAGCCTCCTCTGGACTAATGGACTGAGGTTGAAAGTCACAACATCAGCGTGATGACCTTCTTTTCTGTATCCCATATGGTCTAGCGGTTAGGATTCCTGGTTTTCACCCAGGGCCGGTTCGACTCGGTATGGGAAAGCTCTTTCGAGTTCACTTCCTAAACACAGGTGTACTCCTCGTCCTGCCCATGTTTTCTTCCAGGCTGTTTTGTCCATCAATGCGTACAGGTTGCTCCCACGTAATCAATGTCAAGAATCGCTCCAAAATAATGTTGCTTTGGGATCCTTTCAGTACCACAGCAGGTAGCCTAACAATCCCCAGTCCAAAAGTCCGGGATAAAATCGCATCCAAGAGCATGAGACAGAGACAACCACGACACCACGGTTCCCCTGAAGGCAGCAGGGCAAAATTAGCAATCAAAACACATAAATAAACGGAAAGGGTCCTGGAGAGGTAGGAAACAGCACACAAACAGCAGCACACAATCAATTGTCAGAGATGCCAAGTTCATAAAACATATGATTTGATGAGATCGGCTAAAATACTTCCTTACACTCTGGTGCTCGAGGAATTTCCATGCATATTTTGTTATATATATGTATATCCTTTTTAAAATTCTCTACTTTTGGAGCCCAAAAGAAAGTGGCGATCGTCGGAAACGAGACTGAAGCACGTTTCAGATGAAACGGCATACGTTCGTTGAATCTGATCCATTGAACCTGGACTGAAAGAGCCCGTGCCCTACAGCCCAGTGTTAACAGCGCTCTCCTAAAGGGGCCTAGGCTGACCGAGATGGCAACTTGAAGAGGCGCAATTATAACATAGGTGTGAGTTAAAGGACTTATTTCAGTATCACTTCGGTTGAAACACAAGCAGTGATTTCAAACGTGCGTTACTTGGCATACTCACTATCGATCAGCGAAAGCACAACTGACAAGCTTC
>NW_024377284.1:0-13608 GCF_016835505.1 Polypterus senegalus
TTTTTAGTTCCGAAAGTGCAAGTTTCATGCCCTTTTAGTGTACTTGTGTTTTTGTTAAGCTTAGGCTTAAGCAACGAAATGGCCCTAAATATCCTCTGAACCTTCCAATTCTAGCTGTTATTAATCTTTGTTGGGATCTTTACAGATCAAATACGAAAGTGCAAGTTTCTAGACTTTTTCAAAATACTAATTTTAAAGTAATCATATCAAATGAAAACCCACCCCATTGATAGAAGCACAATGTGTGACACCCTTTGCTGCTGACCTTAGTCTCTATAATTGAAAGGTACATTTGCTGACCCTATAGGCCAGGTGAGTGCTTATAAGATGATTTCCGCTCTTACACCCTACACAGTTTAAGAGTACGTTCCCTCACCTCCTCCATTCTTATAGCACAGGTAAGGAAACCTCCAGATGTTTCCCAGCCACCATGCTCCAAAATAACAGCCAGAAAGTACTTCAGCCTTCTTAAGCCCACTGAAAGCTATCTTGTTCTCTTTAGTCTCTGCTTCAATGTTGTACTTATTTAGTTGTAGTGGAGCTCCATACATGCTTTCTATGCTGAAAATTACAACAAAAAGCAGGCATGCCCAGAAATAAGGAAAGTAACAGCAAAAGTTTGAAAAACACTGTACAATTTTATGTAATTTAATCCTGAATTAACTTCCAGCAGCAAGTTCAATACCCCTGTGTAGTCAGGTAATGACTGGGCTAATAAAATGTCCACACGCACACACACACAGACACAGAGCTAGGAAACTGCTGAACAGAGGCATTTTTAATCCCCTTCAACAAAAGCTGCAACAGTGCCATGGCAACTGTTTCCATCAGTGCTGGCAGATCCTGCTTTACGCACTTGCAGCCCACTACAGCATTGCAACATCATTCCCAGTATTTCAAGTTACGTTTACTATCAGTTTTTTCCAATAGATTATCTGAGAATAAAAGTGCATGGGTGGAACAGGGTTTGCAGAGGAAGCCTTACTAATTTAACTAAACACATTAACTTACAGCATTCAAAATCCAGCACAAGTTTAAGACAACGCACACTTTAGCATTTCTCTTACCGCTGTAAAATTAAAATAATCTGTTTGGAGACAAACTTGGAGCCCTTTAATTTAGAATACTGCTCTACCAATCTGACCACATCCTCTTTGCTAAATTTAGGCAAATTTAATGGATGTAGAGGACTCCTTGACAACCTGCTGCAGTGTCCAACTCTTAATGGGATACCCGCCTATAGCTTTCGACACTCTCTCATACAAACATACACACACAGACTGGAGAAAAGTCAAATCAATTAATAACCTACATATTGAGTTTGGTGGAAGGACTATCTCCTCACGGATAATGAGAACAGAGTTGAAATGTACAGCTGTAAGGTAACAGTGCTTATTACTGTGCTGATGTGCTACATTAACACTTCATGTGAACAATGCCATCTACTACCATTAGGTGGTAATGTAAAATAACCAAATATTAGACACATATAAATGAAAGACCTGTGTGTGCATGTGTGTGTGTGTGTGTGTGTGTGTGTGTGGAGCAGTCTGCTCTCCTTATGCTCAACCACAGCCACTAGAGGGCACATGCATGCACTTTTACATTTTTTCGGTGCACTTCTCACTACAAAAGATGTGTGTGGGTAGTATGTATGGAGCAGTCGGCTCTGCTCATTCTCTGCCATGGGAGTTGGTGTGAATTCAATGAAAGATGTAGAAGCTGATACTTGGTGAGATGGAGCATGCATGTACCTTTAACATTTTCTGCGCTTGTATGCACTCAGGGACATGCGGTCAGTGGAGCCAGATGAGGCAGAGCCTCACCTGTCATCATGAAAAATAAAAAAACTAATACTGATAACATCAAATAAATGTGTCCACTGGTCTGTGCTATAAATTTGTTTTCTGTATGATTCCAATAATTTTGATAATTTTTATTGTCAAAGTCGCAGAATTTGCACATTTCCTGTTCAAATTCAGAGGAGAAACCACGAGGTGTGGTAGCGACAAGCCTCACCTCACCTCAGACCTCGCTCTCACTCCCACTCCGTGGTTGATGCAGGCAAGGCGGCGTGTGCCTGTTGCTGTCTCTCTGTATGTCGCCAATATAAGGTTTGCAGACATGTTTATTATACACCCTGACTTTCCACAGTCTGGCTAATATCTTTAATGAATGGGTGTGACATTTTTAGTCTTGCTGATCATATGTAAAACAGCAGTGAAAAGGCACAAGGTGAGAGCAGACAGTACTGTGCAGCACAGAAGGGGCATGAAGTGAGCCCAACAGGTGCTTGTTGCTGCTGTTCTTCTACACAGATGTGTCAATAAGTTAGCAATATCAGAAACTTAAGTGCAATGCAGCAGTCCTTTTACTTTTATTTTTTGTTCAACTGACTGCCAAAATGGAAGATTAAAATTTTTAAAACTAAAGGAAAAAAGGAGGACTTTTACAAGAAAGTGACAGAGATTTTCGTGGAGAAGGATAGGTGCATGAACTTCATTTACAAATAAAGGTTTTCAATTTTATAAAAAATGGGAATGGGAAATAAGAAAAAACAATCCAATATTTAAAAACTACATTTTGACCTTAAATGAAATATTCTTTTGATTTTCTTGTTATCCTTTTGTTAAACAGTCTGCATTAAAATTGATTAAAGCATCAGAATTAAAAGCTTTTTAAAACAACTAAATATTTCAATTAAGGTCAAAATTGAAATCCATTTTTTTGTACAACACTCTATACTTTCATTTGTATTGAAGGAGTATGAATTGTGGAATCACAACGGAAAATGTAGAATACACGGAGGGTGCAGAGCAAATGCGCTCACTCCGCTGTCTATTTTTGGATGATTGTAATACTTTCCCTATACTTCATATACAAGAAAGTACAACAATGAAGCAATATCAAAATTAATTTTACGTAATTTAAAAAAAAATGGCTAGTCAAAACAAATAACAGTCCAGAAATTTAAATCAACCTAAACCCTATAATGAAGGAGGGAACTACTTCATTCAATGTTCTTTAGTAATGAAATGCTGGCAAGAACCTGACATGGTAGGACTCATCTATTCATCCATGTTCCAAGCCATTCGTCCAGTTCAGAATTGCAGACATCTCTGGCAGATGGGAACGAACCATTGACAGTGTGCCAGTCTGTCAATTGAGCACACTCATACCTGCCTTTACACCAACATTTATAAGGGGCTAATTAAAAGTACATAAAAATACATCTATGGTTCTTTACTGGGTTGTGTGTTTCTTTGAAGAGTTATTGCTTGATTATGCACCATTTTATTGTTGGAAGGGTTCCTTGCAAACAAGGTTCGTTCTTCCTGTTTAGAAAAGCTTTCTAATAGGTAGAAAAAAGATGAAAAACTGAAAACCCGAAAATAAACTGTGTTACTGTATGCAGCAAGAGTCCTTTTAAAATCACGACTCATTGATATTTCACAAATCTGTGAATCTATTCATGGTTATTCACCGTATGGAGCCTGTTATGGATCTAAATAAATCAAAGCTCTTTCTGGAACCTTCATATGGATGGGTCTCTTTGGAACCAAACCCTATGGCATCGCTCTGAAGAACCACAGTGGCACCCTTATTTTTAAGAGTGTAACTGCAATATGGGTGAACGATATCAAAAATTAATAAAATACAGTAATAATAGCATATAGAAACCCACACGTAGAATGTTACCTCATTGATTGGAATTCCTGACTGTGTTCTTCCATGTTTCCCTTCCACGCCTTTTCCATTGTTGACCTTGAATATTTAAACAGTTTGTTCAAGAACAATACAACAATGTGCATTGTGGTGCATGCAGTTTGTTAATTCCAGCTGTATATCATCAGTTATGAGATAAAAATCAGATCTGACTTTAGGGTTAGGGTTAGGGTTTCATGCAAAAATCCAGGAAATTCTAAATAATGTTCAAACCTTTTTCTCACGTTATAACTTGCCTGAAAAAGGATCTGAACGCTGGCATACTGTAATCTTTTTAGCTAGCCAATAACAGGTGTCATTTTGCTTGACGTGTCATTGAAACCTTTTCCCACAGATTTAGGCTTTTTAGTATATTCTAAACAAGGACATCACATGAAAACATTCAAATAACAGATGTGCTTTTAAATATTAAATATAAAAATAAAATGTAGCTGTTGCTCTTAAGTGCAAAAGCCCACTTACCAGGGTGATGAGTCTCGGTGCAGAATGCGTGGATGAGTTTAAGAAAAAGAAGGAAATTAGAAAGGCAGTCTCATAATGACAGTATTAATGCATGCAAATTCATCAATGGATGAAGGCCATCATGAAAATGAAGCATAAATGTTCCAGTCTGCTGAAGTTTAATAGCAACATGCAAAACATTGCCCTCTCTCTCATCAAAACATTCATCCATTTTCCAACCCGCTGAATCCGAACACAGGGTCACGGGGGTCTGCTGGAGTCAATCCCAGCCAACACAGGGCACAAGGCAGGAACCAATCCAGGGCAGGGTGCCAACCCACCTCAGGACACACACAAACACACCCACACACCAAGCACACACTAGGGCCAATTTAGAATCACCAATCCACTTAACCGGCATGTCTTTGGACTGTGGGAGGAAACCGGAGCGCCGGAGGATCATCAAAACATTTCCAAGTAATATGTAAATAAATGCCACTTTTAACCATTTTAAATTCCTTTGAAAGTGTTCCAGTAGCTCACAGATGGCGGGCTGTGCCTGTCATTTCAAAGTGTAGATGCAACGTTCGGTTTCAAGCTTTCTTACAGTTTAAAGTTACTACTACCCAGCATGTTGGGTTCAGATCCACACCGACTGTCCCTAACCACTTCTTTAAGTACTTGAAACTTCTAAATTTCAACACAGCCATGGTCAAGTCTTCAAACCAGCTTCCCGTCCAAACACTCGTTATGATGTTCATCCTGATGGGCAACTCAGGAAGGCCAGGAAAACAGACCACTAGGGTTGAGTAAAGAATAAGGAAGAATGGAGAAGGAGACCCACTGGCTGTGCAGTGATTTTATGGAGGGAAAAGGATTCATAACAGCATCTT
Organism: Polypterus senegalus; assembly: GCF_016835505.1. Classification (NCBI taxonomy): domain Eukaryota; kingdom Metazoa; phylum Chordata; class Cladistia; order Polypteriformes; family Polypteridae; genus Polypterus; species Polypterus senegalus. Next base: position 5,061 of record NW_024377284.1, read on the forward strand.
TGAGTTAGAGCACAGCGTCAGACAAAAGACTGCACGTGTCCATAGCGGCTGCAAGGTGCTCAGATTCACACTCTTTTAAAATGTTAAACACCCAGTCCTGACATGACTTACACACCCACACACAGAGACACGTAAATAGCAGTTCAAGCAAAATGAATAAATAATGAATGAAGAAAAAATAGTAAAGCAAATATTGCATATGCAGAAACTCACCTGAATACCCCAACAAAAGAAGCCCGGCACAACACCAGACAAAAAACGATAAAGGATGAACACTTACTGTACGACACAGTCCAGTTTCATAAATCCAGATGATGGTAATGAATGAAAGGTGAAGCTTAACAGCCTCCTGAATGTAATGTAAATTTATTCCTACCATGATGCAATTGTTCAGTGAAAAGCGCTCCAAAGACAAAGACATTTTCCAACTTAGACAAAATCACATGCACCACACAAAGAAGAATGCACAGGACAAGGACACAAAATGCAGCACAACTGTGACACTCAGGGTGAATGTAACTGTAATCTAAGTGAATTGCTAAAGGGAAGGGAATAAATACAAGGAGGTACAAAGAAACATATAAAAGACCTGCATGCATCAACCAAGAGCATTTTTGTACCATTGTTACTGTGGCAGGTTGCCTGGTGTGCTTGCCCCTCCAATAACAGTTAAACCCCTTTATTTAGTACACAATCTTAATTTCTCCTCTTGTTGAGAATTTTGATCAAGAATCAATGTGCTGCATTACTAGTTTTAATGCTTTTAGCTGTGGTCTATGGCCAGCTTGTCATCCCAGCCAATACCCCCAGGCTGCAAGATGGAGCCCTCCCTGCAGCATGGAGGTGCCCCGAAGACCAGCAGGGAATCATGGACAATGGAGTTTTCATCCACAGCCCTGCTGGATACCACAGGGGCCGCGAGAGGGAGCTGCAAGGAGGAACAAAGAGTCATATGTACCCTATAACCCAGAAGTGCGTCATGGGCAAAGTGACAGCAGAAGTGACGTACTTCCGGGATGAAGTAAAGGACTTTTTATCTGACCCGGAAGTGATAAGGATCAGATAAACTGGGGATCGGAACACTTCCGGGTCAGGGAATGCAAAAGGATTGTGGGAGCTCCCAGACGGCGAGCTGAGCTGGGTGGTAGGAGGGCAACGCGTCTCAGAGTGGTGGAGAGTTTATTGTTATTGTGGTTGATTATTTGAATGAGTATTGTGGAGAAGAGGGTGCTTTGTGCACTGTGCTATGAAAATAAAGTCAACTTTTGGACATTTACTTGGTGTCAGGAGTCTTGGACAGGGGTTCAAGGGAGCGATAGCGCCCCCTATCTGTCACACTATGAAAAGTCTAGGCCTGGAAACAACTTTTATAAGGACACCATTTATTTTGTTAGAGAGGCCTCTGCCGCCTGTCCTTCTTACTTGCCTTGTTTTTGAGTTTCTGCGAGTCGAGCTGTGAGACGGGGTCATCATGCTCTCGGGGAAAGCAAGCAGGCAGACTTTGTTTTGAGAAATGCGGGAGCAGAGCTTTTTTAAGACCAAACAAACTGCATGCGAGGCTTTTTGTCTGTGTGAGTAAAGGGTAAGCTCTTAAGCTAAGGCAGTGATAAAACATATCAGCAATTGAATGGAATTTATCAGCATCAGAGCTCATCAATACCTTAGGCAATAAAATTAAAACACAATGTATTAAGATCCTTATATATAATTTGATACTATCCGTTATGTATGGCGTTCGCAGCAATACCTCGAGCAGCCACAAGAGCAGCGGCCGCGGGAAGGACACGTAGGAAACGAAGTCACATGACTGACGCAGAACGTAGACTTGCTAATACGATCACACGTACACAGCAAATGGATGAGCAGCGATACGGCTACAAATGCCACTAACGCTGAAAGAAATCATGCAAATCGGACACAAAGGACAAATGAAGAACATGCGCTACAGAATGCTACTAACGCTTAACAGACATCATGCCAGCCGCGCAGAAACGACTGAAGAAGCTTGAGCAGCTGCAAATGCAGCACGGTTGAAATAAATCGAAGAGTCCGTGCCTTTGCGCAGGCCGAAAAGGTCTATTTTAACCACAAATCAGTGCCATGATAACAAAATCATTTCAAGGACTTAACAAAACAAATAATTCTTTTTGCAGAGAAAGCATGGATTTCCACAACGTTGAATTTGTAGCCCAATTTGATTGGGCTCCCAGTCGCTAGTAATTAATTATTTTGAACACTATAGGGGCTTAACAGTTGATTATTGAAAGTTGGGGGCTTTTTCCTGAACATGTGTTGTGACATAAGCAGTAGCTTGGCATCTGTCAGACCACTGGGCAGCTGTGTGCGTTCATGGGCTTTTATATTTGCACGCACATACGTATGTTTTACAGTAGCATTTAAGTTTGTATGGCAATGTTTCTTTATACAGCTTAGTGATAATACACATAATAAGATATAGTGGCACATGAGTGAGCTTAAAGAATCAATTGTTAAAAGGCTTTTCTCTCAAGCATGAAGCACTGTGTCGTGGTCATGGTTGTTCACTTAGCTTGGCCCTTATCAGTAAAGCTGTGTGTTGCCACTCACTGGCACAGTTGCCTATTATGTTAGCCTTAGCCTTTCAGGATCCTAGTGCAACAAGTAATCATTTATTGAATTAAAATTAGACAGTCCAGTTTTCATAAATGATCTCTTCTAATCTAAACTTAATTATTAAATATTGATTAACAAACTGAAAGGCCATCGATCTTAACAGCTCAGGATTGGGCCGTAAGAATGAAGGGAGGGGTAATCAGGTGATGCTTATGCGTCAATATGGCAAATATGTCCTGCCAGCAAAAATACTGTTATGAGAAGGTTTATCAGGAAGAAGACTATTATGGGGATGTCTTCAGGGGGCAAGAATATTGTTAAGTGAGAAGGTCTGGAACACAAGGTGATTGTTATAGGTAAATGGTGCTGAGTGGGGAAAACAGTAGATGTTGGGAAACTAGTCTGGAAGGGGGGCACTGTGTGATAAGAAGTGTAATATATTCAGGGCTCTCTGGACACTCGGGGCTCACTTCATGAATTGAGACAGGCGTTATGTACTCTGCAATTGTTTCCTATGCTGTGCAATAAAGTCTTAAAATCTGACTGCCTTTTTGAAGACTCTGCTTGTTTTTCTGAGATTTCTCCACAACTTCCTCTCTTTCTTCTTATGGTCCAACTGTTGTCCTGTTTGTAGCTTCTTTACTGGCTTTTGGTTCAAGAAGGAGTGTAAACCCACAAACAAGGACAAAAAAAAATCTTAAGTCGGGTCAAATGTTTTCATATTTGCATTTATATAGTGGTTTTCTCACTATTCAAAGCACTCAGCAATTGCAGGTTAAGGACCTTGCTCAAAGGCCCAACAGAGCAGAGTCCCTTTTGCCATTTACAGGATTCGAACTGGCAGTGCAGTTCCCTAGCCTCAGAGCCACCACTCGGCTTCCGCTTTATTACTGATTGTTGGCTTTGTCTGCAGTGGCAGGTATTAGAGCATCTCATTTTTGATGTTCAAAATATTTAGTTTCTCCTGTACATACTAGTAGTACTGGGATTGTCATGTGTACAAGGTACTGTGAAAGTCTTTCTTACACGCTGTCACACACGCAGTTTGGGAGGCAGCCTAAAGGGCTCAGAAGAAGGTACCGTATATACTCATGTATAAGTTGGGTATTGAAACCCGAAAAATTAATATTAAAATCAGATCCCTACTTATACCCCCCATTCCAAAATATGACACTTAATTGCCTCCTCCAAATTACGCACCAGTTTCTCATCCGTCCATGTGTGTTGGCTGGGAGCCAATCCCAGGGCACAAGGTTGGAAACAAACCCCCCGGCAGGGCGCTAGCCCACCACACACTAGAGACAATTTAGAATCGCTAATCCACCTAACCTGCATGTCTTTGGACTGTGGGAGGAAACCCACGCAGACACGGGGAGAACATGCAAACTCTACGCAGGGAGGACCTGGGAAGCTTAACCCGGGTCTCCTAACTGCAAGCCAGCAGTGCTACCTCTGTGCCACCCAGCTAGTTTCGCAGACACATTGAATTTTCTTGCAGCAGTGCATTTAACAATTTCTTTTCGCTGCATCAATGACTTTTAATTTAAAATCAGCTTCATATTTTCTTCTGATCGAATGCTCCGTCGTAGATAAAGGATGCTCATACGATAAAAGCAATGAGGGTATGAGGATACAAAACACAAAATAGTGAAAACGCTCACCCGAATAGCTTCGGGTATTACGTGTGGTCACATAGGCACAATGCATAGAAAAAGGACAGCGTGTGCCGTGGTTACTCTCTCAGGTGCGCGACAGTATATCGTAATCGCTGGACCAATAGTGTGAGTTTTCCGCATTCGACTTATATGGCTGACATTATAAAATACTGGAAATTATACGGTAAAATCAAGCCCCGACTAATATGTGGGCAAACTTAAACGCTGACTATATGTGTAATTACCGATCAGAAGAGGGGTGGCAGAGTGCATTAATACTTTCTCTTGTCTCCCAGCTGACCAAATGCAGGAAATTCTGCCTGGCTCCCATGAAGACATCACTCTGGTTCCGTCCCAGAAGACATCATTTCCAGTTCCTCCTCCCAAGAAGTTGCAGCCCAATGACCTAATTTCCGGTTCCAGTCCCAAGATCCCTCCTCTTCCTGCCGCCTAACTATATATCGGCCTATGTTTACTGACCTATGCAGTTCCTTTTTGGACTCTTGTCTGCAAAGACTATTTGTCTCAACCATTTTTTTGTAAACTGAGTTACATGGGAAGAGCTCATGAAGGAAATCTACGACAGGAAGCTATACAAGTACCGGCCACTGTTGGATTACTGCACTAAGAAAGGGAGGAGTGCAAAGTGCATGTGGGTGGAGGAGCAAGACGTTTCCCAGGACAGTGCATCTAGAGAGCTTGAAAGATTCTCGTATGAGGGGGCAACAGCAAAAGAAGATCCACAGAGGTGGAGAAAGCTTCATAATGCCTGTGGCTTTGGAGAGAGTAGCAATGGTCAAGCCACATGGCTCAAGTCAGGCCTGATCATTCCAGCCAGCACCCCCAGTGGAGGACGTTGTGACAAGTGCTGAAACATCCAATGGCAAAGGGAGTCACCTGACAAGGAGTCAAGTAGCAGCAGTGCCATCCAGTTGTATGTACATAAATCTTGTTTGAGAAGATATTCATCATGAAAAACATAAGAAATAAGATATGATACGTGTAGCATAGAACTAATTGTTGTGTTGAATTAGTGAATGGTCTTTGTATTCAGGGATTTATAGGGCCTCCCTGGTTCAGAGTTTGTATAAGCACCTTGCACTGGCCGGTGAGTACACGTCAGCTCCTGAGTAGCTTAAAGTGACCTCCTGCTGTAAAATAAGATACATTATTTCCTTTGGCATGTAGCAGATCTTTCAACATAACGCCATTCTTTTCTTTTTGATTTTCTTCCAAGTTGGCACCTTTTTTCTTTTGTGAGTACTGCTGAAGATGGCTGCATTCAAGGTTTGGCAGATCATCACCAGAGAAGATTCTTAGCACTTGGTGATGTCTAAGAATCACAGACTTCAAGCAGTCAAGGGATATGAGACAAAGTCCTAAATATGATGGCTTTAATAGACCTGCATTGCTGTGTGCCAAACATTATGGTGCCCTGAAATGGGAGGACCATGTAGAACAAGTGTTGTCATTATTACATGTTGAATTGTTTGATTTGTAATTTTATACTGTAGGGGTAGAGGAGTAAATCAAGGAAAAATGTCCCAAACATTCTGAGCTGCACTGTTTAAGCCTCTTGGAGCTGCATTTTTTCTTGTATGAAAATGTGCTATATAAATAAATGTTGTTGTTGTTGTTGTTTACCACAATATTGTACACAATTGTGTATACTGCATACATGTTTCACACTATGAATATACAGTATATTTTATTGTATGTCATTGAGTGTGCATCTTTTTGTTGATAGATCACTATCACTGTCCTGAGGACAAAAGGAAATAGAATTTTATTGTATTGTGTGAAAAACGATAGACGCTAGAACTTGAACATGGAAGTTAATGAATATTTGAGAATATTATGTTGCTGTTTCCCTTAAATGGATGTTCTTGTTTTCCATTACTTATTTGAATTCAATGAACAGAATACTGAGGTGTAGCAGAAAGTAATGAGACTGGCAACACTGCAAAGTTGATCTGCTATAGCGCCTGCTTGTTGTCCTTGATAGAGCTGCGATGTATCAGTACCCTCCCATAGCTCAGTCTGAGTTTCCAACTCCTTCCGCTAACTCACGTTGATTTTGTGACTGCTATTAGTGAGAGTTGTGTTTTGGTTGTGTGTCGCGAAATGGAACAGTTGAATTTGGAGCAAGCGTTATGCCCGTAAACGCAAGTGTGACGTTTGAAAAGTTAAAACAGGCCTATGGGGAACATTCTTTATCACGAAGCTCAAGTTTTTCGCTGGCACACATCATTTTGGAAAGCAGAAAACACGCTTGAAGATGAAGACCGCTCAGGGGAGGACTTCAACTTCGAAAACCAATGCAACTGTCGGCGATGTGAACACTCATGTGAGATCATCAGATCGCTTAACATTAAAGAATGTTGAGTGAACAATTAAATTTGAACAGATTTACCACTTCATCAAATTTTGACTGAACATTTGCACACGCAAAATGTCTGTGCCAAAATGGTGCTGAAAAACTGCCCTCTCCATAACAGAATTTTTGACCTCAAAAGGAATTCCTGTGGTTCCCCAGCCCCTTATTCCTGCCCTGACCTCAGTCCGTGTGACTTTTTTCTTTTTCCTAAACTGAAAATGTCCTCAAAGGACGTCATTTGGGACTTTATAAAACATCCAAAAGAGTGTAGCGGACATGCTGAAGACCATACCGGTTGAAGACTTCCAGCGCTGCTACCAACAGTGGGAACAACGTCTCCATCGGTGTGTATGCTAGCCCTAAGGGAACTACTTTGAAGGGGATAACATTGATGTTTGAAAAAAATAAAACTTTGGTAAATAAAAATCAGTCTCATTACTTCTTTCTGCCACACCTCATAGAATAATTAATTTTTAAACACTATCATTAAAGGTTGTAATCAAATTATAAAGAGATGGAAATGTCAAACAACTTCTTGGCTAGTGAGATTAGCTGAAGGCCAAAGAGAGGCATGAGTCAAACACGTTTCTAGATGTTAAATCCAAGTCACCTCGGTTTTGTTTTTTTTTTGAAGTGGGGACTACGACTGGAATTCATCTAGATTTTAATATTTAAGCCTCCAACATCCCAATTATTGGCATGTTGTAGTGTGCCAATCACCGATTCTAATCTGGACTCAGTGAGGGAAAGATGCTGCTCCATCCATGTTTGGCTATTTTCTTTCAGTTCATGCTGTTAAGCTTCCTAACACTGATAAAATGCGAAAGCCAACTAGATGAGTGAGTGTGAGGTTTTGTGTGAGTGGACCCTGTGAGGTTTGGAAGCTGCATTACAATTAAAAGCTGCCCCTAGGTACATTAGGAAGATTAGAACACTTTAGACGAGAACAGGCCATTCAGCCCAACAAAAGCTCCACCAGTATGGAGGAATATTTGGTACAAAATGAAGGCCAAATAAATAAATGCATAAATAAATAAAAGTACTTGTGAAATGTGAGCATACCAAATAAATGTGTTGTGAAATGACAGCCTTAATAAATAAATATGTCGTAGAATGAGAGCATAAATAAATAAATGTGTCTGAAATATGTTTTTCGCTGCTTATTTATTTATTTAATTTTATCCGTAATATTCCTGCAAACCGTCATGAAATACGGCTTGAAATAACACTGTCAGTTTCACTATCAAAGTTGAGAGGGGTGTCTCTAACAGCGCCTCTAGTTACTGATTGGTGAATCGATCGACACAAGAATTAATTAAAAAATGCTTACTACTGCCGTTGAAATGGATTCTGCCGAGATATTACGTATTTCAGAGAGAGAATTGAAGATTTATCGGAAGAAATTACAATTTTGGCTGCCCTTTTAGACTCGATATAGATGAAACTGTTTTTGAAATTATGAAGAACAGGTGGAAGGGACTCGACTGCACTCCAGTTCAGGTGATGCAGTTCCCTACTCTGGACGTCCATCCTTTGACATTCCAGCTTGAGTCAATAGAACACCTTCTGTTATGCGGTTTGAAAAGTACAACAGATTGCAGATCTGTATGATGTATCAGAGAAGATCGATCACAAGACGTGAGCCAGTTTGATATACAGTAAGCTGCAGCGGCTGTATTGGAGTGCAGGTACTTTGACATGGAATGCCCAAAGCAGCTCCAACTATATTTGAACTGGAACAACTTTACCACTGATCAGAGCTGTACAGTTGTTTGAAAAAGTAGCTTGAATATGCAACTGACTTTCTACGTCAGTAAAACAAAGGGTCAAATACTCTCCTCTAAAGGGCCGTAACATTTGTAATTTCTTCCTATAAATCTTCAAATTTTCTCTTAATGAAATCTTTGAGAATAACAAGGGTTTT
>NW_024377285.1:0-5061 GCF_016835505.1 Polypterus senegalus
TCACAAAATAGACATTTTCATTATTTAATTTTTTTTTCCTCTTGGGCTCAAATACGCCGCCGTACATTCTGATGGTATTGTGAGGTACAAAAAAAAAAAAGATGGCACAGAAGATGGTATGTGAGACTTTTAAAATATATTGCGTCATTACTTTGGGGAATATGCAACGCTTGAATATAAAAACAACATGAATACATTTGTATGTCGGCATTTTGCTTCACCACATCGAACCATTCATCAAACATCGAAACAGGCAAATCGATCTGCAAAGAGGCTGGAGTAGCGAGAAATTCAGGTTGGAATTCAGGGTTTGAATGTGGAGAGTTATGACGATATTCCAGAAGAAGATGACATGGCTATATTTAGATAAATGTATATTGTTGTACATATTGTACATATCCCCTGAAAATAAACCCTAGTGCATTTTTTGGAGCAAAAATTAATATAAGACCTGGTCTTATTTTCGGGGAAACTATAAGAATATATACAGGGTGGTCCAGATCTAATTATGTAGATCCAGATCGTCTGGATTACTTTTGGTTACTTTGATTTATGCGGGGACAATTCCAGTTTGGCGCAAAGATGATTCTTCATGTCTTCAGTTCGCACACTTCTTGATGGTCCGGGATTTTTCTGGTGATTTTCTATGTAATAAAAGATAAGTTATAGCGTAATGAAAATTGCATACTTAGATGTGGACCACCCTATATATATCACTAACCTCTATTAGTACTATCCTATTATTTTTATTATTGTATGCATGCAATTTTTTCCCTCTTTGTGGAACCATTTGCAGTTTTGCACCATATGGTAAATCCAGCAATGGAAAATTTCTGTGGTGCCCCCTTCCCTTGATGCCCTAAGCACAGGTTTATTTTGCTCAATGGTAAATCCAGCCCTGCCCCAGGTTAAGCTTTCACCCCTTCATCACCTAACAGCTAACATATGGTGAGTGTGCTGGTGCAAAATGGCTGCCATCTCATCATCCAGGTGGATGCTGCACATTGGTGCTGTTTAAAGTGGCTCCCCACTCACTATGTAAAGCATTCTGAGTAGTGCTGAGAAAAAGTGCTATATAAATGTAAAGAATTATTATTAATGTGCAATGTTAGAAAAAGGAATTTGGATGGGACTAAAATTACAAAGGTCCTCTTGTACTCAGTGCTTGAAAGGGAAAAAAAAAACTGCTGGTACTCTGTGTTGGGCCTGCTGAATATCAGGGGGAGTCGGGGGGTTTCCCCTCGAAGGTCCGAATGCACATTGGTATGAACAATTTATTTATACTCAGGGATGGGGTCCTTCCTGGAGGTGTGAACTGACATATTGTTATTGTTGTTTTAAATAAAGGCTGCCAATGTAATCGACACTGATGGTATGCGCCCGTACTCATACATTAACTACTGGTACTGATAAGGCAAGAACAGGGAAATGACGGTACCGAGTACCAGTGCTAACTGGCCCACATTTAGCACTGACTTTACCCCATCTGTTGGTTTAAAACAAATCCCTTCCAAATTGGGCTTTAATTCCCTTTAAAGTCACAAAGTAACTAGAGCTCCAATCAGGGGTGTTCAGCTTCTGTGCTCCGTGATGCCAGGAGGGGTTTGATGTCCTTCCTTTTATGTGTTTTGTGTAAATTTGCAGGTTTCACTGCTTTGAATGGCTCTTTGTGTCTTCATGCCACGGCCCAGTAATTTTGCCTTTAATGTATCTTCTGGTTTTTCTACTCAAGCATCACTGCAATTTTTAAAAGGATACCTGGTGCTTTGAAACATTTTCTAAGCAATGCCTTACTTGCAGATGTTAGCACCTGTTAGGACTGTCACTTTTGTAAACATTGAAAGAGAATTATTTTTAATGATTAACTTGGCAGCGTTGTCCTCAGTTGGTCTGCTGATTAAACTTCAGAATAGGAATCCGCCTGAGGTTCAGCATGTCTGGGCCCGGCCACTTCTTCAATGGGAGACCATCTAGGACAGTATTACTCAGCCTCCCTGGTGTTGTGACCCACTTTTTCTTATTTAAGTGTTTAAGGGACCCACAAAAGGGACAGCACAACTAATCCCTTTAGCCGTCGCCATTTAGTTTCTGCCAGGTATTATTATGTTATTTATACTGTTTATATTATTTGCTGTGGATTCAGAAAGCATTCAGACCGCATCACTTTCTGCACATCTTATTGCGTTGTAGATTTACTTTTTAAATAGGATAAATTTGCCATTGTCACTTACCAATCTACACTCAGTAACCCATAATGAGAAAGTGAAAACATGTTTTCAGAAAGTTTTTGCATATCTCTCTATTATATAAAAAAAAATCCTGGGATGAGACAAGACTTTTTAGCCTGGGACGAGATGAGACTTTTTCAGAGAGATAATTTCATGTCCCAAGCGAGACTTTGTGCCAAAAGATTTAACGATGCTCAGGGCAGGAAATAAAAGACAAAGAGTAGAAAACTTAGTAGAACGTCGTAAAGAGATTCAAAAACGTTGGCGCATACACACATGCAGAGCAGGTGAGAGATAATGAAAGTACTAAAATTCGAAAGTCTCAAAAAACTGATAGTAAAGATCGAATGAGCGCAAATAAAGGAAAATTATTCCTCGGTTAAATAATGGAACAGCGAAAAGAGATCAGATATATTGTTTGGATTTAAACTTTAAGTTGCAGACTTGTAGATCATTTAATTTGCGTTGCCATCAGTGAAAAAAAAGTAGTGTTTCTTCGCAATGAAGAGGCCTATCAATGAGAATTAAAAGAGTTGTTGATTGGTCAAAGTGAAATCCACATACATGAGCAGCAGAGACGTGAAGTGCCTGGCGTGTAGCACAGGTCAGGGGGTTGGTGAGCGAAGCGAGCAGGGGGCAAAGCCCCCTAGTTTATTAAAAATCAGAAACTGAAGTCTCACCATTATGTAAGCATATTCAGACCCATACTTTAGTACTTTACAGAAGCCCCATTTGGCAGCAATTCCAGCTTCAGGTCTTCCTGGATAAGTCTCCACAAGCTTTGCACACCTGGGTTTGGGCTGTTTATCCCATTCTTCCTGGCACATCTTTTCAAGCTCCATTAGATTGGATGGACAGTGTCTGTACACTACCAGGTCTCTCCACAGAGGTTCTATGGGGTTTAACTCTGAGCTTAGACTGAGCCTCTCATGGACACTCAGAGGCTTGTCCCAAAGTCATTCCAGCTTTGTCTTGGCTGAATATGCTTTAGGTCATCGTTGTGCTGAAAGGTGAACTGTCGACCCAGTCTGAGGTTGCGTGCCCACTGGAGAAGGTTTTCTTCAAAGACCTCTCTGTATGTTGATGCATTCATCTTTCTCTCAATTCTGACCAGGCCCCTTGTCCCTGCTGCTGAAAAGCCCCTCCATAGCATGACGCTGCCACCACCATGCTTCACCATAGGGATGGCACTTGGCAGGTGTTGAATTTCCTGGCCTTTGCCAGACACACCATTTCGAGTTCTGCCCAAAGAGTTCAATTTTTGGACAAGAGAATCTTCTTCCTCATGCACTCAGAGTCCTTTAAATGCCATTTGGTAAACTCCAAGTTGAAGTGAGCCATAAGCACCCAGTTAATGGAGTCCTGCTAAGATGGTTGTCCTTCCAACAGTTTCTCCCATCTCAGGAGTGGACTTTTGAAGCTCTGCCAGAATGATCATTGGGTTCTTGGTTACCTCTATGAGTAAGACACTTTATGCCCAGTTACTGAGTTTGGTGCAATCAGCCAGCTCCAGTAAGAATCCTGGTGGTTCCAAACTTCTTCCATTTCACTATTATTGAGGCTGGTGTGATCCTGTGAACACTCAAAACTTTACAAATGGTTTCAATCCCCTTGCCCTGTTCTGTGCCTCACCACCAGTTGATCACAGAAATCTACAGAGAGTTCTTTTGGTTTTTGCTCTGACATGCAGTATGAATTGTTCAACTGTCTATGCACAGGTACACATGTGCCAATCTAAATGATATCCAATGAATTTGGTTTACCACAGGTGGACTCCAATGAAGTTCTAGAAAAATCTCAGACAGAATTAAAGCCAACAGAATGCACGAGAGAACAATTTGAAGACCTACAATACAGCAAAGGGTCTGAACACTTCTAGGAATGGGAGATTTCAGTTTTTGATTTTTAATAAATTTGCAAACCTTTCTGTAATCATGGCTTCAGTTTATAATTATGGGTTATTGAGTGTAGGCTAATGGGCGAAAATGGCAAATGTATCCATTTAAAATGAATTCTTCAAGGTAGTATCGTGTGAAGAAAGTGACGAGGTCCCAGTACTTTCTGAATCCACTTTGTCTCCCAATTCTTTATAAAGGCACCATTTGGATTTACATTTTGGCTCCTTGTAGTTACTTTTAGGTGTGGAGATCTGCTGTTCCTATCACAGTACGAGAAATAATGTTTGTTTTGGATAATTCATGGAAAATATGAGCAGGTTTTACGACAAGTCTGACAATCAGTAGGCAAAGTACGCATGAGTCAATAGAAAAATGTTAAAAGCATCAGAGATCCAATTACCAGGTGCAGCTACACAAGCGTAAAGAAATAACTAAAATTTACCATTAAAGGTAAAATTAGCACACTGTGATAATACAAGCCATTGAAACAAATAAGAGTGAAAAGTTTACCAGAAGAACTTGAAAGTGGGGAGTCCAGGGATACAGGGGGCAGAACCTACCAGGACCAGGTTATGGTTTCCTTGTTAATTTAAAAAAGAAAGTTAAAAAATGACAGTTCTGTGTATTCATAAAGTTGTTTTCCAAGATTTGTACAAACCTCGATTGACATTTTAACATGCACAGCATTAGCTTGCAGGGTTTTTTTTTTTTGTGAAGAACACATTAGATATTGTCCATACTTCATTCTTTTATAAATTTGTATCATTAGTTTGGTGATATAATCGGACCACAACTTTGTTTAAACAATCTTCACACGTACCATCATTTTTTGATTATGGTTATTGGTGCCACTGGATCAATGAAAGCAATGACACCTGTTGCTAGTTACATGGGTCAATCGTGACAAGTACAAATGGTGACAGGCACAAGTTTAC
>NW_024377286.1:0-10203 GCF_016835505.1 Polypterus senegalus
CTTTTTTATCTTTAAATTTTAAATGTTAATGTAATAAGAATTGAGAACAAAGGAGGTCATGGGGTTATTGCAGGTCAGATAATCTCATTAGTTACTAATTTATTCTTCTAAGCATTTTATTTCTGAAGTAAATCAGCATTTATGCTGAGTACTGTATAAAGTACACTCATTTTGGCGCTGACCAGTGTAACATTTTTAGGAGTGCTAAAGACTCTCTGCCCTGCTGTTCTCACACATCCCTATCTTTCCATTCTATACTAGTTGTTATTAAAATGAATATTGTTCATTTAGCCTGTTGTTCAGTTAGCCCTAACTTTGAGATGGAAATCTCACAATTCTCAAACTTTCTATTTGTATGAATAATCTTTCTTTGATCTTACGCTCTTTGAATGATCTCCTGCAGAATTTTATTTTGCAGCTACATCTGTTATTTGTAATTGACAGTTCAATGTCAGCTTGTTCAGAATTGCCTGATAAAATGTCAGAGTCTGATGTCCACATAATTTGTTTTTTGTGTTTATGCACAGCTGTTACCTACATTCTGAATTTATCTCCTACTATTTAGGGCAGTGGGGAATCTGTTTTTATTTTTTTGATGATTCTTATGGTTCACAATTTGATGGGTACTAAATTGTATTTGGATATTTGCTTACCAAATTAAAATTTCATCAACAAGAAAAAATTCAATCAATAATATAACTGCATGTCACATTATATAAGCTGCCTTCCTTAAAATAGGCAGTACCTTCCAACTCAGATATTGCCTTTTAACATTTTTCTATCCATGAAAAGAAGTCATAATAAACACAGTAAAAATTTGCATTTAGAAACGTGTCTTATAACAACGCATCCTGTTCTTAAACCTCTGAGCCTTTAGATGCCTTTGATGGGTCAGGTCTTCAAATCAGCTTCCCGGCTGTTTGTATGCACAGAAGGTCAGTCATGGCAGCTCCTGAGCTCCCACCTTGGCATACGTTGGACTTCTCATTACCTGGCATTTCTGTTGAACCTTTGCTAGCTGAGAACACGTACTGGCAGAGTGCAAACATGAAAGGCAGGATTTCCAAACATAATATTTATTTATTTTCTAAACTCCTAAAGCTTCTCATAAGAGTGAGAATGGTAACCTTTTTTTTTAATTTTATTGATTTTATTGTACTCATTCCATAGAAATAGATCAATTTTACAAAAATAGGAATGAAACAAATCAACCCCCACCCCTGAGAAAGAGAGCATAGCCAACGGAATAAAACTTAAAGCTAGTAAAAATAAATAAATTGATGAGTTTAATAGGCGATAAAGATAAATGGAGATGAAAAGAAATGGGAAGAGAATCTACTTCCTCAATGCTTTAAGAGCTTATTCTAAAATATAATTGCCAGGTTTTGAAAAAGTTCTGCACAGATCCTCTAAGTGAGAATTTGATTTTTTCCAATTTCAAATAATGTAAAATATCAGTTACCCACTGACTTAAAAGAGGAGAGATAGGATTCTTCCAGTTTAGCAAGATAAGCATGCGTGCAAATAGTGTAGTAAAGGCAATCAAAGTTTGTGTTTGTCCTTCTCCCTTTAAGCCCCTCTGGAAGAACATCAAACATAGCTGTTAGTGGATTAGGAAGGTTTGTGACACCAAGGCTGTCTGAAAGGCAATTTTGTCCAAAATGATGTTAATGTGGTGCAGGCCCAAAACATCTGACGAGTGAGGCTGGAACTTGATTCAACGTTCACAGGTAGTATCTTGCCTTGGAAACATTTTGGACAATTTTAAGCTGAGACAGATGTGCTCATATATAATTTTGAGTTGAATAATTGTATGCTTTGGCATATGGAGCTCAAGTGAAGTCTGCATTGCCACCTTCCACTCCTTTTCTGATATGTTGAGTGAGAGATCTTTTCCCACTGCCCTCTTGGATCTTTGAAAGGGAGGGACTGTAGAATATTTTTATATATTGCAGAAATGCTGTCCGAGTCCTCGAAATATATACAATACAATACAGTTTATTTTGGTATAGCCCAAAATCACACAGGAGTGCCTGAATGGGCTTTAACAGGCCCTGCCTTTGAAGCCCCAGCCTTGACTCTCTGAGAAGACAAGGAAAAACTCCCAATAAAAACTTTGTAGGGAAAAATGGAAGAAACCTTGGGAAAGGCAGTTCAAAGAGAGACCCCTTTCCAGGTAGGCTAGCAGTGGGTGTCAAAAGTAGGGGGTCAATACAATACAATATACAGAACAGAACAATTCCTTAAGACAGCATAATAATAAAAATTTTAGAAGTACTGTTTAACAGTAGATGATCTGACATAATTAGGTTTGGATATTTTTGAGTCCTGAGACCTCATCCATCTAGCTGCCTCCCCATTTGGCCATGCCACGGCTGAAATGTTGTCTCGATGAAAGGACCCTCTTTCCCATGATTCCTGTGATCCTCCATCAGGGATGACTTTACCATAGGCAGGCAAACAACTTGGAGGTGGGCCGTGGCACCAATTGCCACATTTGGGTACCGAGAAAAGAAACAGAATAGGTGAGGGATAGTATCTCATATATATTATCATGTTACTTATGTTATATTGCTAATGACTAACAACAGAGTTGCAGTATGTACAGTTAATCAGCAGCTCTAGTCAGGATATGCTAAACTGAAGTAGTGAGTCTTCAGCTGGGATTTAAAGGCTGAGACCGAGGGGGCATCTCTTATGGAAGCAGGAAGACCATTCACAGTTTAGGGCCCTGTAACAAAAGCTGACCTCCCACTGTTATTTTATTAATCCTTGGAATCCCTAAGCAGACCGGCATCTTGAGATCTTAATGCGCTCAGGTTTGTAAGTCATGATAAGTTCAGACAAGTAAGCGGACCTTGGCCATTTAATGCTTTATATGTTAAAAGGAGGATTTTGAAATCTGCCCTGAACTTAACTGGGACCCAGTGTAAAGATTTAAGAACTGGAGTTATGTGTTCATATTTTCTTGTTCTTGTAATAATTTTGCAGCCACATTTTGGATTAACTGAGGCTGTATAGAGAACAGTTTGAACAGCCAGTGAACACCGCATTGCAGTAGTCAATCCTACTAGAGATAAATGCATGAATTAATTTCTCACAATCCTGTTTATTTAGAGCCTTTAATTTCCTAACATTTTTAAGATGGAAAAACATGTTTTGGACGACTTTGTAGTATGAGCTTTAAATGACATGCTAGAGTCAAAGATAACTCCTAGATTGCGGGCTGATTCAGTAAAATTAATTGGGATTCCAACTGGGTTAAATGACGACAAAATATTGCTGTGATCAGCGTCATTCCTCCAACAATTAACATCTCTCTTTATTTGTATTTAAAGACAAGTAGTTCTCATTCATCCATTCCTTTAATTCACTAACAGCTAATTAAAGACAACATCGGAGAAACTTCATTTGATTTAAATGAAAGGTATAACTGGGTGTCATCTGCATACAGTGAAAATTAACATTATGTTTCCTAATGAGAGAGCCCAGTGGAAGCATGTAAAGTAAAAACAGTAAAGGTCCCAGTACTGAGCCTGGACACCATATTGAACTTCTATGTATAATGATGGAGTACTGTCAGCACATTTCTGTATATATTGGAATCGATTTGATAAATAAGAACTGAACCAAGCAAGCACGGGGCCTGTAAGCTCAACATCGTTTTCTAGCCTGTGCAGTAAAATAGAATGGTCAATGGTGTCAAATGCGCACTTAAGTCCAACAACATAATTACAGTGGAATTTCCTTCATCAGAGGATATCAGAATGTCATTTACAACCCGTGTTAGTGCCCTTTCTGTACTATGACCAGTGCGAAAGCCAGACTGGAATTTCTCAAATAAACTGAGCAATATTTTTTCCAGCATAGAGGAAGGTGCGAGATGGGGAAAATCTGGCAGGTTCTGTTTGACAAAGTTTCTAATCTGAAGATAGTAAAATAAATGTGTTGCTGGAAAATTAAATTTGGAATGTAATTGTTCATAGGATGCAAAAATGTTGTCTATATAAAGATCTCTAAAGAATTTAATCCCAAATGTAATCCAGATATTAAAGACTGCATATGTTTGTGAGGGTTGAAAAGGTGGTTCTCATGTAGAGGTGCCACAAATAAAAGATTCTCCATCTTAAAATGTGTTCTACATTGGTTCCATATTCTGAGTGAGTGAAGCACAATTAGGTTTTAGTACATTGGCGATAACTTACATTTATTGGGGCACAAAGCAGGGAATATAAAGAAGTACTGCAGGATTTTATTTCTAAAGCCAATTGAAAATCAATGAATGAAAAAATATCGTTTTTACTCTGTAAACTTTGACTAAAAATAAAGCGAAATCTAGCATAGGAGAGGATAAAAGGTATTCCAAATAAACATTACAGTGTAGAAATTCTACTTATTTTATTACTTTATTTTGTATTTTCACTTTTGTTTGAGTTTTGGTGTTTTAATTTTTCTAAATGTATTTCATCTCCCAGGTTTCTTCTGACTACTCCTTTGAATGCCCTTTAGTCTGACTTGCAGCTTAATGGCCAACTGGTACACGTGTGCTTAAGCTAGCATCTTTGCATTTTAAAGTGTGGAGAGCAGTGGTTAGTACTGCTATTTCATCAATCTAGACCTTACAAATGTGAAATTTATTACAATATATCACAAAATATGCAAATATTCCTTTCATGTAATTTAATGTACACAGGGTGGTGCAGGGAAATGGAAAATTTTGGAAGTAGGTGTTGGCGACCCTGGGGCATCATCAGTTGTTTGGGACCAATGCCACCTCGTTTAAAACCCCTGCAATTAGTTATAATGCTGCAGTACGAGTGTTCGATGTGAAAGCCTTGTATAAGAATGGTGATAGTGTGACTGCTGCGCAAAGGGAATTTGGGCATCATTACCAGTTAGGACCTCATGATCGTGTTCCATCTGCTCATGCAATTACAACATGGGTGTGTAATTTCGAAGAAACGGGTTCACCCTTAAAAAAAGAAGTCCCCAGGTGAAGCCACTTCTGATGCTCTCCAACAATCGATGGCAGCTATTTGACAATTGTTTGGAAGGCTCATCATCGCATGCAACAGTGACATACCATGGCCTCCAAGATCCACAGATCTCAATGTTTGTGATTTTTTTCTGTGGGGACATCTTTAAAGCCAAGTGTACTGCACATGTCCTGCAAACATTACTGAACTAAAAGGAGGATTGAAGAGGGAAATCGCTGGCATTCCTCGTGACATGTTACGTCGAGCAATGCAGAATTTTCACAACAGGCTGTCAGAATGTGTGTGGACAAATGGACAACACCTTCATGATGTTTTCTTCAAAACATAAAATCAATATTGAATGAATATTGATTACCATCATTAATTGTATATCCTGTACAAACCATTTCATCATTAAATGCATTTTGTAATGTGGTTATTCGTGCATTGAACGCCAAATGAAAATTTCCCGTTACCTTGTATTTTTCTAAAATATATTGATATTTTGGAGTTATAATGAAATAAAACCTTCCATATTATATATTTCCCCCAATGTATAAGTGGTTATAACATATGCAGTATGTGGTGTCTCCTGACTTATATTGCTGCCCGATTATTCACTTGTTTACTTATCTATTTCTTCATCTGAAAAAAGATAATCCAGTCGTAAAAAGATAATCCAGTCGTCCACATAAATCAACTTCTATTTTGTTACTCTCTATATTTGCAAGTAGTTGAAGTAGTTAGCTGTGTTATCATGTAGGTAATTTGTATCCTTGGCTCTAGTTTAGGTATGGATATAAACCCTTGCCTATATTTTTAGGAAGTCACTGCACTTTGGGGGAAATGGGAGTTTTGCTTTTGCCAACATTAAACTGTGAAAAAATAGTTAAACATCATCATGGCTACCATAAATTTGATAATAAGCATGATAATGTGCATTATCTGTGATATCTATTACATTTTATAAATATGTTTAGTCAAATTGATGCTTTATTTAAAGGCTTCTGTTTGGATTGCACGCAAACTCTTTTCTGCTTGGCTATGCAATTGAGTCCTGCAAAGGACCCAGCATAGTGGTGCATGTGCTTCTTGCCTTACACTCAGTGCTGCTGAAATAATAACAGTAATGCAGGTATTTTTACTTCAGTAAGACATGTACTGCATTGGATTACTCATTATTTTAAAAAGTAATTGGACTACACACATTACTTTTAATATATTACCCTACTGTTTAGCAATGTACGTTCAGCTCATCAACATAACTTTATCAATACTGAGACATTATTTCATTCAGTAGTAGGAATAATATGATCACACATTACACAAACACATTTTGTGGACGCTTTTACCTGTGGCTGCTAAAACATACAGTATGTGAAGGAGAGGGCAGTTGGATCAATTGTCTTGCATGCCGGCGTAAACGATATAAGGCACCGACAGTCAGAAATCCTGAAGGCTGACTTCGCAGCTTTGATTAGAGACACGAAGGAGGGACCCCATCGGCAAAGATCTTCGTTTGGTCCACTACTCTCGTCCAGACGATCCAAGAGTACTACAGTCGTCTGCTAGGGTTGAACAACTGGCTACGGGTTTCTGCAAGAAGAAGGATGTCGGCTTCATCAACAATTGGAATCTCTTTTTGGAAAGGCCGCGTCTCTTCAAGAGTGATGGCCTGCATCCGAACAGTTTCGGGTCCTCTCCGAAAACATATCGAAGGTAATTCGTTTTTCTTGACTATCTATCTCTGCTCTTAACCCCTTCCGAAATAATACTGCTGTGCCAGGACATGATGAATGTTTAACAGAGTCTTCCGTTAAAGTTCACACCATTAATACTGTAATAAGCAATCTCAATGCGAGAAAACCTAGGAAATACGGCATAAACTCCAATAATCTAATTAAAATCAACTATTTTAGAGGAACAATGTATTAAAACTATAAAACAGATCACAGATTAAACAAAAATACACACAGAGCGCATAATAATAATTTAGTTCCTATTCAAATAACAATAAGCACATAGTACTCATCTCTGCACCTCGAAACATTAAATATGGCACTATTAAATGTCAGAGCTTTAACTAACAAAACGTTTTTATCAGCGATCTTATTAGTGATAAAAAATAGATCTTATTGCACTAAAAAGAAACGTGGCTGAATTCAGATGCAGCGTCCCGTTTTAATCGAATCTGCCTCCGGTTACAGTTTTACTCATGCAAACCGCCAGGGAAAAGGGGCGGATTGGCTAACATTTACTCGAGCCATTAAAATGTAAAGATGTCAGTTTTGGTAAGTTCAAGTCCTTTGAGTATCTCGCCGTTGTTATTCATGGAGATTTTCAAGTTCTAGTACTATCCGTGTATAGACCTCCTAAATATAACGCGTCAGTTTTGAGGGAAATTTTCTGACTTAATGTCAATTTTAATTACTAATTATGACACACTCCTAATAGTTGGCGACTTTAATTTTCTTATAGATAATCAGTGTGATCTAAAAGTAAAAGAATTTATGAACCTCCTGGATTCTTTTGATTTGAGACAACTCATAAATCAGCCTACACATAAAGCAGGTCATACATTAGACTTAGTGATTACTAAAGGACTGAAAGTTGATATAAAACAGATCATTGATATTGGTCTATCAGACCATTTTCTTCTACTTTTAATATAGAAATAATGATAAAAAAAAACTCATGAGAAGCATATTGTTAAAAAACGCTTCTGATTCGGGAGCAGCTTTAAAACTTACAAACATTTTAAGCAATCAGTCCGTTTATAGTGCCAGCTATAATAGCGAGGACAATGTAAATAGTAAGGTGGAAAGATTTAATTCTAAAGTGAGAGCTGCTGTTGACATAGTTGCACCTGAAAAGACAGTGAAAAAATCTTCTAGCATTGGTATACCATGGAAGACCCAAAGAGTGTCTGATTTAAAAAGAAAATGCCGTAGAGCTGAGCGTCAATGGAGGAAGACTAAACGTACTATCCACCACAAAATATTAAAAGTCAAAATAACAGAATACAATCACACTGTCCGTCTTGAGAGACGCTTTATTTCTCCCAAAATTATAAATAACAATGCTAGTAATCCTAGAGTCTTATTTTCAACAATTGATCGCCTACTAAACCCAGGTAGCTCAAAGGAATGCCTCCTAGTGCTTCCAGGAAACCTGTGAGGCTGTGCTGTATTTTTCAATCAAAAATTAATGATATTAGAAATAACATAGTATATCTCCCCAAAAACCCCAACATCCTGTTATAAACAAATTAAACTCTTTCACTAGGATAGATTTACCTGATTTACAAAAATAATATCTCAATTAAAACCCTCCACCTCGTCCTTGACCCGATACCAACAAAGTTTTTTAAAGAAGTAGGCGTCTAATTGATAATGTTCTTGACATAGTAAATTCGTCACTAGATACTGGGGTCTTCCCAGACTGTCTTAAGACTGCTGCAGTTAAACCCCTTCTTAAGAAACATAATCTCGACCCTCGGCTCTTGAAAATTTTAGACCCATCTCTAACCTGCCCTTCTTAAGTAAAGTTCGAGAAGGCAGTCATTATGCAGTTAAATGACCACCTAGATAAACATGCTATTCTTGATAAATTTCAGTCAGGTTTTAGAACAAATCACAGCACAGAAACTGCACTCGTTAAAGTAGTAAATGACTTGCGGGTAAATGCAGACAGAGGCTATTTATCTGTTCTCATCCTCTTAGATCTGAGTGCTGCATTTGACACCATTGATCACAACATTCTTAGAAATCGCCTTAGTCAATGGGTGGGCCTCTCTGGCAGTGTCTTAAATTGGTTTGAATCCTACCTGACAGGGAGAAAATATTTTGTTAGTTGTAGGAATTACAACTCGAAGACACATGATATCCAATATGGGGTTCCACAAGGCTCTATCCTGGGTCCCCTGTTATTCTCAATCTACATGCTTCCGTTAGGTCAGATTATCTCAGGGCACAACGTGAGCTACCACAGCTATGCTGATGACACACAGCTGCACTTATCAATAGCACCTGATGACCCCGATTCTATTGATTCATAACACAATGTCTGACTAGTATCTCAGAATGGATGAATAGTAATTTTCTCAAGTTAAATAAAGAAAACTGAAATTTTAGTGATCAGCAATAATGGACACAATGAGGGGTATTAGGGAAAAAAACTGGATACATTAGGATTAAAAGTCAAACGGAGTAAAAAGCTTAGGGTGATTGTTGACTGTAATCTGAATTTTAAATCACATATTAATCAGATCATTAGGACAGCATTTTTCACTTAAGAAACATAAGTAAAGTTAGACCTCTTATATCACTGAAAGATGCTGAGAATTAGTTCCACGTTTGTTTTCAGTCGACTAGATTACTGTAATGCACTCCTCTGGACTACCCAAAAGATATAAATCGTTTGCAACTAGTGCAGAATGCAGCTGCTAGAATCCTAACTAGGAAAAGAAAATCTGAACACATCACACCAGTCTTAAACGTCACTACACTGGTTACCTGTGTCATTCAGAATTGACTTTAAAATTCTGCTTATGGTTTATAAAGCCTTAAATAATCTGCCCATCTTATATATCGGAATGTCTGACACCTTATATTCCAAATCGTAACCTCAGATCCTCAAATGAGTGTCTCCTTAGAATTCCAAGAACAAAACTTAAAAGAAGTGGTGAGGCGGCCTTCTGCTGTTATGCACCTAAAATCTGGAATAGCCTGCCAATAGGAATTCGCCAGGCTGATACAGTAGAGTACTAAAACACTGCTGAAAACACATTACTTTAACATGGCCTTTTATAACTTCATTTTAATCGTAATTTAACTTAATCCTGATACTCTGTATGTTCAATTCATCATAACAACTATTCATGGTGGCTCTAAATCGGTACTGACCCCTACTCTCTTTTCTGTTTTCTTTTTCCGGTTTTTTGTGGTGGGGCCTGCGCCACCACCACCCTCAAAACATCATGATGCTCCAACAACGATGGACGGATTAAAAGGAAGAAATCTAGGACCATCATCATCATCAAGCCTTCCGTGAGAATCCTAAATCCAAAAAGGACTGTTTCTTTATTTGGGGAGAATGCCCAAGGGGACGGGGGTATCATGGGCGGAATCCCCACAGATTTTATTTTTCTCCCGCCATCTGGAGTTTTTTTTTTTCTTCCCCGGGCCCTTGAACCCTTATTTTTTGGGTTAAAAGTTATTTATTTTTT
>NW_024377287.1:0-10712 GCF_016835505.1 Polypterus senegalus
GGACATACTTCTGGGGCGTAGGGTAAATAAACACTGTTCCTCCCTGCAGCGTCTCCTAGTGGTCCCCATGGTATCCAGCAGGGCTGTGTATAAAAACTCCAATGTCCATGATGCCCTGCTGGTCTTCGGGGAACCTCCATACTGCAGGGAGGGCTCCACCTGACAGCTTGGGGGTATTGGCCGGGATGAACAGCTAGCCATACACCACACTTGTTAAGCCTTGAACTTCATAGACAGGTGTGTCCAATCATGACAAAAGGTATTTAAGGTGGTCAATTGTAAGTTGCGCTTCCCTTTGACTCTCCTCTGAAGAGTAACAGCATGGGATCCTCAAAGCAACTCTCCAAAGATCTGAAAACAAAGATGGTTCAGTATAATGGTTTAGGGGAAGGCTACAAAAAAGCTATCTCAGAGGTTTAAACTGTCAGTTTCAACTGTAAGGAATGTAATCAGGAAATGGAAGGCCACAGGCACAGTTGCTGTTAAACTCAGGTCTGGAAGGCTAAGAAAAA
This sequence comes from Polypterus senegalus, assembly GCF_016835505.1. Classification (NCBI taxonomy): domain Eukaryota; kingdom Metazoa; phylum Chordata; class Cladistia; order Polypteriformes; family Polypteridae; genus Polypterus; species Polypterus senegalus. The sequence continues at coordinate 513 of NW_024377287.1, forward strand.
TACAGGAGTGGTATATGCGCAGGATTGTGAGAATGGTTACAGACAACCCACAGATCACCTCTAAAGACCTGCAAGAACATCTTGCTACAGATGATGTATCTGTACGGCGTTCTACAATTCAGCGCAATAGATAGATTGATACTTTATTAATCCCAAGGGGAAATTCACATACTACAGCAGCAGCATACTGATAAAAAAATACTAAATTAAAGAGTGATAAAAATGCAGATAAAACAGACAATAACTTTGTATAATGTTAACGTTTACCTCCTCCCCCTGGGTGGAATTGAAGAGTTGCATAGTGTGGGGAGGAACGATCTCCTCAATCTGTCAGTGGAGCAGGACAGTGACAGCAGTCTGTCACTGAAGCTGCTCCTCTGGCTCAGAGCTGAGAGTCACGTGTGCTTTGCAAACGCTAGAGTCTGTTGAGAGTGTTGGTTTGTTCTGTGGTGTGAGATTTACATTAAAAAAATACATTTTGCTCTTAAAAACTTGGGTTTTGGTTGCCTCTAAGGAACCGTGTGGGAATTTTAAAGCTTTTTCCCTTTAGAAGGGTTTTTGCTTTTTCGCCCGCACAAGAGCAAAAGTAGCTGGGTGTTTGGAAGTGCGCTTGGAAAAGTTATTTGTACTTGTACTTGTTCTTTTTCTTGTTATCTGTATTTGAATTAGCATCGAGGCGGCAGGGTAGAAAGCAGCAGTAACTGATATCGGCATTTGTAAATAAATAACCGCGTCGTCGTAACAGCGATTCCTTAGTTTAAAGGAAAAGAAAAAAAGGCCGCGGCTGACTTCAAAGCAGTAAAAGGTGGAAACTCAGTAGTGCGCAGGTAAGCGGCCTGCGTTAAGACACCGATCAGGCACAAGGAGCAGTAGGAGCAAATAAGGTAGTAAAGTTTTATTTATTTGTTTATTTTAGATTAAACAGTCCTTAGCCGTCCAGAGGCAGAACAGTTAAGTGGGCGACAGCGTATTGGTTCATTAATACGGGGGAATACAAACAGTGCGAGTGAAGAGCTTATAAGTAAGAAGAGCGCAAAGCTAGAAGAGACAGAGAAAAGTAAAGTTAACCTCATAGAAAGGCAAACAGCAGGCAGCTGAGAGGGAGAACAGTACAGGAGCTTAAGGGGAAAAGGTGTAAAATATCTGTAGCAGATCTTAGTGTTACCATTTAAGTTAAGGAGCAGCTGAAAGAAGAAGAAATTTAATTTTAAGAAAAAAAAAAATATATAGTTAAGGCAGCTTAGTAATCCCAAATCAAATTTTAATAATGAGGCCAGTGCAATGCAAGTCCTGTTGGATGTTGGACTTTTAGATGATGGTTTGGAAGAGCCAGTTGTCTATGAGGGCTACATCTGCAAGAGATGCCAGCTGATCCAGCACCTCGAGCTCAGGGTCGCTGAACTGGAGGAGGAGTTGGCTGACCTGCGTTGTAATAGAGAATTGGCGGACTTGGCCCAGGTGTCCTTTAGAGATAGTGTGCACCCCTAAGGTGGCGGGAGGAGATTCCAGACCAGACAGGTAGGAATAGGTGGGTCACGGTCGCAAGGCGTAAGGTAAAGGGTGCACACTGTCCGGGGGCATCAACCCCAGAATTAGAAGTGTCTAACCGTTATCATGTCCTGGCGGAGCTGGACGGTGACTCTGATAATTCTGAGGTGGTAGGCAGGGTTGAGGAGCCCCAACGGGCCACCTCAAAACCAGTTCCCAAAAAGAGAGAGGTAGTGATAGTTGGGGACTCAATCATTAGGGGGATTGAAGCGCAGGTGTGCTCCAGAGAGAGAGAGTCTCGACGGTGTGTTGCCTTCCGGGAGCACAGGTGGGAGACCTCCTGGAAGGGTGGATAGGCTCTTGGCCAGAGCGGGTGGATCCAGTTGTCATTGTCCACGTTGGAACAAATGACATACATAAGGGTAGTCTGTCAGTTCTGCGATCCAAATTCAAAGAGTTAGGTACCAAGCTGAGGAGCAGAACTGACAAGGTAGTCTTCTCCGAAGTTCTGCCTGTGCCACGCGCCAGTCCAGGTAAGATTGAGGAGATTAGAAGGCTTAACGTGGCTCAAATCTTGGTGCAGGGTAGAAGGGTATAGGTTTATGGGGCATTGGGACTCCTTTTGGAACAGATGGGACCTGTTCCGCCGTGACGGGTTACATCTGAACCGGAGGGGCACCAATGTATTGGGGAGGCGTATGTGTAGGCTAGTCGAGGATTGTTTAAACTAGGGAATGGGGGCAGGGAGTTTAGGACAGGCCAGATTTAGATCTATACATGGAAGAACAAACAATGGTGTAGAAATAAAAATGCATAGTAATGTAAATTTTAAGCAAACACGTAAAGATAGAAGGATTAACACATTAAAAATAGCTTGCCTTAATGCTAGAAGTATCAAAAATAAGGTAAGTGAGTTGGAGTTGTATGTAGCAGAGCACAATTATGATATTATAGCAATAACGGAAACCTGGCTAAATAACAAAGATGGGGATGAGTGTAACATAGAGGGATACACATTTTTTAGGAAGGATAGACAGAACAGAAAAGGAGGTGGGGTTGCTGTTTATGCCAAACAGGAATTAAATGTAAGTCATCTTCAGTTGGATGATGAGCCCCATCTTAGTGAGGACATGTGGCTTCGCCTGGAAAATATTAGGGAAAAAGGTCTCATTTTAGGAGTGTGTTATAGACCACCCAATTCAGACAGTAATTTCAACACACATCTTTTAGTAATATCAAAAGGCAAGTTTACAGGGGATATTATAGTCATGGGGACTTTAATTATCCAAATATTAACTGGGATAACCTTACAGATGGAGGAGCACAAGAGCAGGAGTTTTAGAAGTAATCGCGACTGTTTTTAACACAGCATGTTAAAGCACCAACAAGGGGTGAAGCCTATCTGGATTTAGTATTCTGTAATAATCAGGATAGAATTGAGGGTGTAGAGGTGATTGAACCACTAGGGTCAAGTGACCATAATGTAATACAATTCTCAGTATTTTGTAAGAGTACAGATGCAAAGACTAAAATTGTTAAGTTGAACTTTAGTAGGGCTAATTTTGAGCAGATGCGACAAAGTCTAAGTAGGATAGACTGGGATAAGCTTTTAAATGTGGAGACAGTCGAGGAGCAGTGGAACAGGTTTAAAATGTTTTACATGTAATGCAGGACAGATACATACCTAAATTTGGAAGTAATAGGAAACTAAAAAATCTCCACGATGGATTAATAAAGATTTAAAAAGAAGTTGCAAAGGAAAAACTGCTGTATAAGGCATATAAGACTAATGACTGCAAAGAGAACCGTAGCGTATGAGAAAATGAGGGCAACCATTAAGAAGGATATCAGAGAGGCTAAAAGACAGTTGGAGAGGAATATAGCAGATAAGGCGAAAGAAGACCCCAAGAGATTCTTTCAGTATTTTAGTAGTAAAAGAACAGTTAAGGAGGAGGTCAAGTTCATCAGGAATAGTAAAGGGAATTAAAAGATACAGACAATGAAATAGCAGATGCCCTAAACTTACATTTTTCTGAGGTGTTTACAAGTGAGCAAGTGGATAACCTGCCAGAGGTAAACACAACTACTAAGGAGGTACTGAGGGATTTGGAAATTGTAGAGGGAGAAGTGCTGCTCAGATTAAATAAGATGAAATCAAACAAATCACCAGGCCCAGATAATATTTATCCTCGTGTTCTTAAGGAGGCTAGTGAGTACATATATAAACCCTTGACACATATTTTTAGGAAGTCACTGTGCACTGGAGAGATTCCAAAGGACTGGAAAATGGCAAATATCATCCCATTATATAAAAAGGGTGACAGGGCAGATCCAAGCAACTATAGGCCAGTAAGCTTAACAAGCATCACAGGAAAATTAATGGAAGGAATTATTAAGGATAAGATTGAGCAACACATGACAAGGACAGGAGTTATTCTGAACAGTCAGCATGGGTTCAGAAGGGGAGGTCGTGTTTTACTAACATGTTGGAATTCTATGAGGAGGCAACAAAAGGATACGATCAAAGTGGAGCTTATGATATTATTTATCTGGACTTTCAGAAAGCATTTGATAAGGTGCCACATGAGAGGTTGGGCATCAAGTTAAAAGAAGTGGGAATTCAGGGTGATGTTTTTAGATGGGTGCAGAATTGGCTCAGACACAGGAAGCAGAGGGTGATGGTGCGAGGAACCTCATCAGAACTGGCGATGTTAAGAGTGGTGTTCCACAGGGGTCAGTGCTAGGGCGCTGCTATTTTTAATATATATAAATGATTTAGATAGGAATATAAGTAACAAGCTGGTTAAGTTTGCAGATGATACCAAGATAGGTGGATTAGCAGATAATTTGGAATCCGTTATATCATTACAGAAGGACTTGGATAGCATACAGGCTTGGGCAGATTTGTGGCAGATGAAATTTAATGTCAGTAAATGTAAAGTATTACACATAGGAAGTAAAAATATTAGGTTTGAATACACAATGGGCGGTCGAAAAATCGAGAGTACACCTTATGAGAAGGATTTAGGAGTCATAGTGGACTCCAAGCTATCAACTTCCAAACAGTGTTCAGAAGCCATTAAGAAGGCTAACAGAATGTTAGGTTATATAGCACGATCTGTGGAGTACAAGTCCAAGGAGGTTATGCTCAACCTTTATAATGCACTGGTGAGGCCTCATCTTGAGTACTGTGTGCAGTTTTGGTCTCCAGGCTACAAAAGGACATAGCAGCACTAGAAAAGGTCCAGAGAAGAGCGACTAGGCTGATTCCAGGTCTACAGGGGTTGAATTATGAGGAAAGATTAAAAGAGCTGAGCCTTTACAGTTTAAGCAAAAGAAGATTAAGAGGTGACATGATTGAAGTGTTTAAAATTATGAAGGGAATTAGTACAGTGGATCGAGACTTGTATTTTAAAATGAGCTCATCAAGAACACGGGACACAGTTGGAAACTTGTTAAGGGTAAATTTCGCACAAACATTAGGAAGTTTTTCTTTACACAAAGAACGATAGACACTTGGAATAAGTTACCAAGTAGTGTGGTAGACAGTAAGACGTTAGGGACTTTCAAAACTCGACTTGATGTTTTCTTGGAGGAAGCAAGTGGATAGGACTGGCGAGCTTTGTTGGGCTGAATGGCCTGTTCTCGTCTAGATTGTTCTAATTCTAATTCTAATACTGTTCAGTGGATGCAGTGGATTCTTCATGATTGACAGGAGCCTGCTCAGCGCCCATTGCTCTCTGCCACGGATGTCAAACTATCCAGCTCCATGCCTATAATAGAGCCTGCCTTCCTCACCAGTTTGTCCAGTTTGCACAAAGAACATCTGTATAGCAGGGTGATGAGAAAGAAGCATCTGCACTCACGCCACAAGCAGAGTCACTTGTTATATGCAAATACTCATTTAGACAAGCCAGAATTTTGAAACAAAGTGCTTTGGACTGATGTGACAAAAATTGAGTTATTTGGTTATAACAAAAAGTGCTTTGCATGGCGGAAGAAGTACACCGCAATCCAAGAAAAACATCTGCTACCTATTGTCAAATTTGGTGGAGGTTCCATCATGCTGTGGGCCTGTGTGGCTAGTTCAGGGACTGGGGCCCTTGTTAAAGTCAAGGGTTGGACGAATTCAACCCAATATCAAAAAATCTTCAGAATAATGTTCAAGCATCAGTCATAAAGTTTAAGTTATGCAGGTGTTGGATATTCCAACAAGACAATGACCCAAAACAGTTCGAAATCTACAAAGGCATTCATGTAGAGGGAGAAGTACAATGTTCTGGAATGGCCGTCACAGTCCCCTGACTTGAATATCATAGAAAATCTATGGGATGATTTGAAGCAGACTGTCCATGCTCGGCAGCCATCAAATTTAACTGAACTGGAGAGATTTTGTATGGTCAAAAATACATCCATCCAGAATCCAGACACTCATCAAATGCTATAGGAGGCATCTAGAGCAGGGGTTCTCAAACTCGGTCCTGGGGGCCCACTGTGGCTGCAAGTTTTTGTTCCAACCAGCCTCTGTTTTTAAATTGGACTCCTATGCTAATTAAGTGAACTGTTGTTTCCCAGATTCCCTGTTTTGGGAACAATATACAAATTAGAAAACTAAGTTTGTTAAAAAAAAGTATTAAAATGTATTACGCAGTTATATGTATTTTTTTCTTTTTAACAGTATTTTCATCTTGATTGTCATTCTACTTTTCTAGGTGTTCTAATTGTTTAATTAATTCGTTATTTACTACGTTGTGAGGCTGACGCTAAAGTAGTTGCAGTGTTTCACAATTGAGTGTTGTTTGCTTGGGTTTCTGCTCTGCTTGTTTTTATTTGTCATTATTAAGATTCAATGAAGGGAGCAAACTGCACAGAGAAAGGACGAAATATAATAAAAAGAGAGTTAAGCATTTAAATCCATAGCAAAAACAGAAATATTTCTAAGTTTCTTATAAATGTAAAAATCATGCTGCTGTGCTTTTCTGAATGTAGAATAAAAGATAAATAATACTAGCTAATTAAATGAGATCAGTGCAATCAGGTGTTGTCACTGATTAGGAATATGTTGGAACAAAACCTGCAGCCACAATGGGCCCCCAGGACCGAGTTTGAGAACCCCTGGTCTAGAGGCTGGTATATTTTCAAAAGGAAGCTCAACTAAGTATTGATGTAATATCTCTGTTGGGATGCCCAAATTTATTTTGTTATGATGCATATTGCATGTTTTCTGTTAATCCAATAAACTTAATGTCACTGCTGAAATACTACTGTTTCCATAAGGCATGTGTGGAACATGGCCCGGACACAACAACGGTTTGTCACCCAGCATACACATATTTATTGTATACAATATTTACAAGTCAAGTGCACAACCCAGTGCCTGCAGCACTGATCCCCCAAAGTCCAGGCCTCACTCTCCAGTGCCTTCCTTCCGGCTGCCTCCACTCCTCTCTCCAGACTCCAGTCCGCTTCCACCTGACTCTTGAATCCGGATGAAGGGAGGAGGCCCCTTTTATAGCAGCCCTGTGTGGCGGAAGTGCCGGCTGTGCACCCGGAAGTCCTCCGGGTGTCCCAAGTCTTCTTCCCCCCAGCACTTCCTGGTGTGACGGAAGTGCTGAGGTCAGAGTTCCTTCCAAGCTCTGCACCCGTGGTCCCCAGTGCAACCAGGGCGGTCACCCCCTCGTGGTCTGGAGGACGCAAGCCCTCCTCCGGTCCTCCTGGGCATCCCAGCTGGGTACCACCCCCAGCCGCGTGCCACAGTGCCCCACTACCAGTGAAGGCTCGTCAGTCCGAGCAAGACATCCTGAGAGGGCAGTTCATCCTCGGAGTGGGTCCTACTACATATCCAGGGTCCAAGGCGGCACTCTGGAACACACCACCGGCACCCCTTTGGCACCTTCTGAGGTCATTGCGCCCCTCTGGTCTGCGCTGCTCTCGCCTCCATAGTTCCCGCCAGCCGTGGTACTGCCCCATCACCGGTGGAGAGTCCTCCCGTGAAGCAGCCCGTGCCAGGAGGGCAGGTCCCCAACGGGGCAGGTCCTACAGCGCGTCGGGGCTCCGGTCCTGGAAAGAAACGAAAGAGAGGACCAGAAGCACAGCCTGTACACCAGCACTGGGCGTCCCTCCGATTTACATATGGGCAGCGCTCATCCCCCCCTAGCGGCACCCCGCGACTTGCCTGTTCGGCACCTCCTCCGCGGATTCCATGACCATCCATTCGCAAATAACGGGTCCGCTCTCACAGGTGGCTCCTCCACCTGCCCTGGGGTTTCCCTCTGGCTCCACAGAGGACGGCCCTTCACTGGACCTGCGCACCCAGCAGCATGCCCCTTCCTATCGGAGGAATCGGCATTCACCCCTCGATTCCTCCTTTTCCTCTTGGACGCGTTGACGGTCTGGGTCTGAGCATGGCAAACGCTCAAATCAAATCCCGTCTACGTCCCTACAGAACAAAGGGGACTGACATGGGCTTGGAGCACAGGCGATAGGACCCAGGGCACTCATTAGCCCTTGTCCTGCCAGCCCCTGCGATCTCTCCTCCTCACCTCACACACAGCTCGCACTGCCGTGTCTGTTGTCGGAGAACCACCTACTCGATGCCGGTCATTTACATCAAGGCCAATTTGGATTCTCCTTTATGCTGTACGGGATGGCTGTACTCACCTTCCCCACTGTACTCCTCTGGCCAAAGGCTGCGCACCCGGAAGCCTTCCGAGTGTCCCCAGTCTTCTTCCCCTCAGCACTTCCTGGTGTGGTGGAAGTGCTGAGGTCCAGGGTTCTTCAGGTACCAGGGCGCCCCCTAGCAGTGGCCACGGGCACCTACAGGGTTGAGCTTCCAAGCTCTGCACCCACGGTCCCCAGTGCAACCAGGGCGGTCGCCCCCTCGTGGTCTGAAGGAGGCGTACCACCCCCAGCCGCGTGCCACACATATCATATATTAAAGGGAAGTTGCTGCTTTGAAAGCTCAGCCAATAATAAACAAAAATCCAAAGAATTAAGAATTAATGAATTCCATTTCATATGACTGTATATATGATGTGTTTTTTTTCTTCTGTGTGTCAAATATGCATTCATAATTCTTGATGTGTTTTTAGCAATATGGATTACAATTTTAAATGTGTAGTGCTTGTTGCTTACCAAAACATACACAGTATAACACACATTAACAAATCTTTAACACAAATGTAACAAATATTCATAAGCTGTTTATTAAGAAGCTAACATGCTTAACATGATTATAAGTAAAAGATACATTTTGCTGTTAAGCTAACAAGCCTATTGTTTACTAAGCAGCAATTTCAAATTCTTCTTTATCTTTTCTTTTTCCAATTAAAAATGTAACCTGTTGCACTTATAACAAGCTCACTATCCAAACTGAAACTAAAAAGGCTTGAATTCATTAAAGAAGCTTTTCTTGCCATTTATCTAACTGCACACGACGACTTCCCCAATTCTTTTTTCTCAGTTTATTGCTCAACTTTCTTTAAAGTAAAGGCTAATATTCTAATCGCCTTTTCCTTTCTGGTATACAGAAGACTCCGTACTGCTAAAACAAACCTTGACTTTCTGCTCTTTGTTTATGCTACAGGAAGCTTGCTCCAAAAAAGAAGTTACTAACTCTACTACAATAATACCTTGTGTAAAGGAGCACTGCAACTAAATTACCAGAATGCTTAGAAAAGCAGGGGATGAAACAATTGGCTTTTGTTATTGTTCATATTACCAATCACGATCAAGTCTTTTTTAGTGAAACTCATCCGATTTATATCAACTACCAATCGACTGGAGTATCCCTAGTTTCTATTCCAACAAATAACAAGTTATACAGTGTCACACATGTGTGCATGGGAGGCAGCTAGAGGGACCAATTAAAGGTAATTCTGCAGCAGGCCTGGGGCCAGTGGGGTGCACTAATCTTTCCTCTGATATTTCTGCAAATCAAGGATGGGAAATTCTGCTTGAGTCTGGCTCTGAAGACGTAACTTCTAGTTCCAGTCACAAGAATACCACCTCTGGCTCCGGACCCAAGATGTCACTTCCTGTTCCAGCCCCGAGAACGCATGTCTGGTTATAGCCCCCAGATGACATCATTTTACTGACCTACTATAAAAGCCAGACTACCTTCACATGTACTCAGTTCTGTTTTGGACTGAAAACTGTTCACAGCTCTGCTTGTATTTACCCTTTGCAGCGAGGGATTAAGTATATGGGTGGCTGCCTCATACCTTTTTCTGTGTGTTAAGACTAATTATTTCACAACAGATATTGTACACATTTCCATTTGTCTGTTATTTAATAATTTTATTTCCTAATGTGTCAATTTAACAATCATATAGGGTCTATGTGGAAGACTTAAATATATGCAATATCTGTATAACCTTTTCAGTCAGTCAGTCAGTCAATCATTTTCCAACCCGCTATATCCTAACACAAGGTCACGGGGGTCTGCTGGAGCCAATCCCAGCCAACACAGGGCACAAGGCAGGAACAAATCCCTGGGCAGGGCGCCAGCCCACTGCAGGGCATGCATAACCTTTGATTTGTTGATTTGAAAACTGCCAGTAGGAGTTAACAACATTTCCTGAGCTATCTTCTCTGGGTCAGATGTTAGTAAATAATTTGAAACTTTGAAGTCTCAATAATCTTTTCTAATGTACAGATATGAAATTAAGTCGCCTCATTTATTGCTTAATACATTAGAAGAGCTTTGCAACT
>NW_024377288.1:0-1486 GCF_016835505.1 Polypterus senegalus
AGAGTCCAAAACAGAACTGGTGAAGGTTGGAAAAGATGGTGGTTTTAAATGGTCAGACAAGAAGTGATGTATGTTAACTGGAAGTGATGTAGGTTGACCGGAAGTGGTGTTTCTCTGAAATCAGCCTGGGAGCCGGGACCGGAAGTGACAATCTTCTGGGCGCCGGAACTGGAAGTGATGCTTTTCTAGGCGCTGGAACTGGAAGTGACGTTCTTCTAGGCGGCGGAACCGGAAGTGAAGTTCTTTTAGGCGCCGGAACCAGAAGTGATGTTCTTGATTCATGTTTTCCCGCGGCTGGTCTGTAGAGATAGCAGGAGAAGGTTTAATGCACCCCGCCCTCCCCTGGCCTGGCATGGAATTACCTTTACTTGGTCCATACAACGTCCCCCTATTCGCACGGGTGTGACAGCACGTACCCTGTACAACAAACATACTACTCAACGTCAAGCTCAAGGACATTGGTGTTGGCTCTCCCTTGTCTTTGAGAAGCGTGCTGCTGCCGGCCCCCTTTGACAAGCGTGCTTCACACGACACAAGCATGATATCTACTTGTGTGGAGCGTGCTGCTGTTAAAACACTCTCTTGTATTGTTGTAAGCTAAATGATTTAACTTTTTTATTACATGTAACTTGAATAATTGTCAGAATATATATCTACGCGCACAACATCAGCATAAAAAAAATCAAGCGTGAAGGGGCTCCCTTCTGTTAGGGCCCCGGACCAGAGTCCCGTTTGTCCCCCCCTGGCGGCGGGCCTGAGAAGGAGCTCACATGCCAGGGAGGAACAGCGCCCAGAGTGCTTGTGTTGATGAGGAGGAGGTTCAAGAAGAATTCAACTAGAGATCAAGTGGACCAGCCACCCCACCAGCCTGGAGAGGAACTTTATGGTGTATAGGCAGCCATGTGGCTCTTGTCCTTATTGTAGGTTTAAAGGGTCATTAGTGTCATATGCTTGAAGTACAATGAGGGTCTCACTTGCATATTCTAATCAAAATGCAAAGCTCCCCAGTGTCCATAATTAGTAAATGAGGCCTCCTTGCCTTGAAAGTTCTCTTCCCCTTACCTAAAGATCTCAGAAAATATTAGTCGTTAACAGACAAGCATAATATGGACATTTACATTGCACATAAAAGTGTGCACTTCTCTTGAAACTGAAGGCATTTCAAAGGTTAATCTCGATACAATTTAGAAGTGCTTGTGTTATCCCCATTGTGTTTATTAACTTTGTGTCCAGTTAAACATCCTCCATCTGCTCTGCAACATGCCTAATGACCACAACTTAGATCTAGTCGGACAATTCCAATATTTATTGTGGGGAAAAAATACTTTACTTTCACTGTGGCTGTAGGGATATTTAGAGGAAGAAACGATGTTCACTGACTGCGGTGGGTTGGCACCCTGCCCAGGATTGGTTCCTGCCTTGTGCCCTGTGTTGGCTGGGATTGGCTCCAGCAGACCCCCGTGACCCTGTATTCGGATTCAGCGGG
>NW_024377289.1:0-6051 GCF_016835505.1 Polypterus senegalus
CTTTTTTTTAAAAAACATTCTAACCCTTCCAAATCAAAAAATCAAGAGGCGTTGTTTCAATATCAGCTGCTTCCAGATTTATCATTTTAGTAGTGAGCCTTTATTGTTAATATCTCAATAAAACATACATTTGATTTGCATCTGTAAATTTATAGTTAAAGTTAGCAAGGTTTTAGTTTTATTCTCTTACGTTCAAGCTCCCACCGGGATCTGGCCCGTTTCATATAAAGGCGTGGTTTTACAAACAAGCTTGTTTTGTTATACCCTATTTATTTGAAAACCATGTCAACTTGTGCATGAACAGAGACTGGGACTAGAGGAAACTGTGGACATGGATGTGAGTGGTGTGCATGATTGAGAATGACTTGGATATGAATTTTTATTGTTTTATTATTTAATGTTCCTGCTCATGCTGAATTAGTATGCACCTGATCCATGATGTCAAAGTCACACTGACAAAAAGAGAGCTTGGTATATATGACATTTGGAATAATTCAATTTATGACCTGACAGGGCCCTGCCAATGAGCCAACTATTTACAGTGGGAAGTGGGCATGAGCACCATCACTCTGTCTCCGGCTGGAACTTCCACAGGGAGGTATTTCTGTTGTAATTCCGCATGTGCTAATTAGAACTTTCAGGCATGTGCTCATTTAGCAGAGGTCGGTTTTGCAAATCTATCGCGTAACTGTGCGATATATTCCAAGATATTGGTGAAGGGAAGTGCCTCCTTTCCCAACCTTCTTTTAAAATGTCCAAAATACCCTGGATTGGCGTCCATATAAAATTTCAAAGGGGAAAACTCAGTAGAGGCTTGCGGCACCTCCCAATAAGCAAAAGAACAAGAGATCCCAGTTCCTACCTTCTGTTGATTACCTTCGGAGCATCTGTTCAAGGTTTGGTTGAACCTCTCCACCAACCTGTCTGTCTGTGGATGATAAACAAGCGTTTTAAGATGCTTAATCAGGAGTAACTTTTCAACCTCAATGAAGCGTATCAAAGTAAAGGGTGTACCCTGGTCTGTAAGGACTTCCTTGGTATACCCATTCTGGGAAAAAGCCCTACCATTCCGTGTGATATTTTAGTATTACCAGTTCACAGGGAACCTCCTCTGGGTGTCAGTAGTGTAATCAACCATAAGCAATATGTACTTTTGGCCTCGTGTTGAGCGCTCCAAGGGACCTACCAGATTGATACGATCCTTTCAAAGGGTCATCAATGAGGTGGAACTAGAGGAGCATGGTCCCTCCTGGGTATCTGACATAGATGACACTCTGGACAGGATTGACAGAAACATCGGACCTCCTAATTGATTCCAGGCTAGTAGAAGCAGAGTTTCACTCTCTGTAATGTTTTCTCGGCCTTGAGATGGGTGCCTAAGAGGTGGCGTGGACTAGCTTCATGACATCCCGCTCAGTAGGTCCACGGAACTAACAAAACATCCTGACCTCGCCGCGTGTTCCACTACCGATACAACAGATCATTTTGTAGTACAAAGTAGGGTCCAGGTGGTGAGGAATTTGCCGTCGCGGAAGCGATGGCATTCCTGGCGAACTTCAGGAATCATCGTTCCACTGTTCTCTTTTAAATTAAGCTTGTGAGACCGAAACTGGAAGTCTAGGTGGGTGAGTGGATCTTGTGGAGGGTGGGTTGGAGCTATCCGGCCGGATCTTAATCTGTTTGTAGTTCCTGATCGAGGTCCGTTGCGGAGAGTCCCCATCCAGGCTGTCCACGTCATCAGTAGTTGCAGAAGATCACAGAATGGGAGTAGCTGGGATGGTTCCTTGCCCATCCATAATCAGACCCAACCTAATTCTAGGAGATGGTTTCTAGCCTACCACTTTTATTTACCGACCACTCATGTCCTAATATAAATGGGAAGGGACTCAGAAAGTACAGCAACAATCAGTTGTTTTGTGTCATCCTTCCAGGTTTTAACACTTGCGGACCTCTACATTCATGGTCTCCCCATCGCGCTTAGGTCACACTTCGTTATTTGAGCTGACCACTGTCGCGTAGAACATGCGCGAGAACAATAGTGATATTGCTCCCGGGTCAAACAATACCACCATCGAGTGCCCATTTACCAATACCACTCCCTGTTTGGAACATGCAGGATTCAACAGAGGCAATTCCTCTCTCCCTCTGGCCCAGGTGCAGTCCATGCATCGACATTCCAGCGGGCTGGCGCGAGAATATGTCCCAGCATTTGAAATAGTGCAGCGGGGCTGGGCACCTTTCTTAAGGACTGACCGGAGACCTCGCAGCACGGGTGGGTTCAGGGGTAGCACATGTCCTGTCGGACCCCATGAGCAGAACTCTCTGATCCCCAGCTCGGTTCACTGGCAGCTGGCACTCCAAGACCTCCAGAAGACCGTTAATATCCTTATAAGGATGCCAGCGGACCTGCTGGGCAGGTATTCTGGCATGGCCTTTACTAGCCCCTCGCAGGCCACCTGCTTCACCACCTGACACGCCTGGTTTATGTCTGGCGTAGCCAGTACCCCAGCTTGTCCCAGAACTCAAACACCTGGGCCCTGGCTGAGTGATTGGGGTCAAACTTCTAATTCCCTCGCTGCTGGCCCGAGGTCATGCCATGCAATTCTGCCCTCGGCCATTGATTCCGAGGCAGTCCTCTCAAATATCATTAAGACTCTATATCATCCGACTCCATGGTGGAATGATCAGAGGAGGTGGAGGCTGGGCTTACCACATACACTGCCGTCAGCCATGTCTCGGTCATCCGCCAGTTCCGCCTTAGTAGCCGCCTGCTCAACATCATGTTCTGGAGCACATTCATCATTATCGTTAGGACCACATTGAGATCTTGCCCTTCCGACATATTCAGGCTTTGTATCCTGCCAACTACGCCACTGTAAGATAGACACAAAGAAATGATCAAGGTTTGGGTATACGTCCCTGTATACTGTCAAGCTTCTCTCTCAATCTGGTCAGTTCTTATAGAACAGAGATATTCAAACAATGACAGGCGGACAATTTATGGAACGAAAGTGGACATATGGAATGCTGGAAAGGAGCACGGTGGTAGGTGGGTGGACTGACATCATCAGGTGTGAACCAGGGGAAAGAAAGACCAGAAGTTGTGTTTATGAGTCCAGATGAACTCATGGTGGTGTTGTTTCCTCTTTCTGAGGAACAAAGAAGGTTAGTACCCTGCCGTTGTCCCCTGACATGGATTTCACGGTGTTCGTTGGGTCTTTAAGCCGCTTGTGCGTGACAGTACCCTTGGAATGGAATGGTGATCAAATGGTGATCGATGACCAGCAGTCCTTCAGTCACCATGTGACATTATTTGTTTTGCTGTTGGTTCTTTTTACTCAATTTTATAGTTAAAATGGTATGATCTTTTACTTTAATTGGGGCTTTTTGAGATCAAGGATTCTTTTCATGTCATTAGTTGTTCCATTTTTCTAAAGGAATTAGGAGTTGTGTCATTTTCTTTATAACATCTTAAACTCCATTTTAGATCCCAACATCAATGCCACTTTTGGAACCCGTCACTAGATCCATGTCCCATGTTTCTAAGTGCATGTGTCACCAAGCTACTCTAGATAATTTTAAATGCAGGGGCACATCTGGTGTTCAACCAGGCGAGGTAGGAACATGTCACACTCTTTCAGATCATGACATTAGCTTCTTGCAATGGCATGTATTAGTTCAAAATCTTTGATGCTTGCATGCAGTGTCAGTAGGTCAGTGCCTATATAAATGGAGACACTTTTGAAGTCTTTCTCGATGAAGAGTGATGATGCTGATAAACAGTGTCTGGTGATGCTACCACTTCATGGCATCAAAACTCAGTCCATACTCTTTTCATGTAGCTCCTGACTGTTGGAACAAGCTGCCCATCTCATTCATACTGCTGACTCCCCAATATGTTTAAGATTTGTTTGAAGACTCTCTTGTTGGGTGAATTTTAGTCTAATGTTAACTGTTAGGTTTTGTAATCTAGGAATTGCAACTTGCTTGTATTTTATTCTGAGCTCTTCACTTGTGGTGATCCTCACTCCCAAACAGTCCTCCTGTCTGATATTTACTTAGATATGTAGATCATTTTTGTTACACGATTTGGATAAAAGCAAATAAATGAAAATATAAACGTATTTAAGACTATGCTCAACTTCTTATTCCAGTAAGTATCATTGCATCTGTCATGTCACATAGACTTATAACAAATTAGAATACAATCTCATTTTGCCTAAACATGGTGTTTAGTTTAGATTGGTTTGTAGGTAAATCACACATCACGGTTTCTATGTGTATTTCTATCTGCACAGTAAAATTTTATAAGAATGCAATTCTGATTATTTGAAATCCATAATGGTTTTTTTTCTATGTACTACACAAATACAAAGGGTGGTGGAATATCCACCCATTATCCAACCCACTTATCCCAACTACAGAGTCACATGGGTCTACTGTAGCTAATCCCATCCAACACAGGGCAGGGCACCAGCCCACCGCAGAACATATACACACTAGGGACAATTTAGGATCAACAATGCACCTAACCTGCATGTCTTGGGACTGTGGGGAAACCGGAGCACCCAGAGGAAACCCACGCGAACCACGGGAGTACATGCAAACTCCATGCAGGAGGGACCTCGAAGTGAACCAAGTCTCCTACCTGTGAGGCAGCAAGCTACCACTGTGCCACCCCATGGTGGAATAAAATTTTCCCAATAAATGTATTTAAACACAAAAGCTTGACCTTATGTCACATAAATGTACAGTAATCCCTCGCTTTTATAAACGCTTCGACTCTGCGGATTCACTCTATCAGCGGATTTTAAATGTAAATATCTAAATATATATCACAGATTTTTAGCTGGTTCACGGATTTCTGTGGACAATGGGTCTTTTAATTTATGGTACATGCTTCCTCAGTTTGTTTGCCCAGTTGATTTCTACAAGGGCGCTATTGGCGGATGGCTTAAAAGCTACCCAATCAGAGCATGTATTACATATCAACTAAAACTCTTCAATGCTATAAGATAGCTTCCCGCGTGTTGCTTGATTGTTTGCTTTTTCCTGCCTCTCTCTGACATTCTCTGCTCTGTGGATGGGGTGTGAGCAGAGGGGCTGTTACACAGAGGTTGTTTGCTTACAAGATACTGGCGCTCCCTAAAAATGCCGCTTTATTGCGGTGCTTCAGCATACTTAAAACACACGTATTCATTTTTGATTGTTTGCTTTTCTTTACTGGCCCCTCTCTCTCTCTCTGAAATTCTCTGCTCCTGATCACGGACACTCCTTTGAAGAAGATATATTTGCATTCTTTTAATTGTGAGAAAAAAACTGTCATCTCTGTCTTGTCATGGAGCACAGTTTAAAGTTTTGACTAAAGGTGTTATTTCATGTCTAGAGGGCTCTAATAATGTTAACAGAGTGGGAGAGTTTATAAGGGCTAAAATATATAAAAATAACTATACACATATGGTTTCTACTTGAGAAGTAGAATTGAAGGTCTGCCTGAGAATCGAGAAAGTTCAAACCAGTGAATTTTGCTGCTGAACTTTTTCTAAAATAATGGGGGCGACTTTAAAGCAGAATCTGAGATAGCAGCAGCTTACGCGTCTGTGGATCAAACACCGTTAGACCCAGACCAAGGTCTTTTAGTTCGTTTTGAAGCGATTATCATTTAAGCTAGAGGTAATGCCTCCTCAGAAACAAGGAAGATATTACATTTGAAAATAACCACATTCATTATCTTTCCTGACTTCTCCAGCAACAGCTACTAAGCGGCTGCCTTCTACAACATCAAACAGCGGTTACGGCAAAGCCAGCGTCAAATACAGCCTCTTGTATCCGGAAAACTGAAAGTGGAATGGCAAGGTCATTTCTATGTCTTCCTAGCGGAAGAAGCAGTAAAGGGATTAAGAAAGCTGATCCTGGGACAATTCTGATACATAATAGTGAGTCATGGCGGTTAATAATCTACTCGATTCAAAAAAGAAATTTTATTTTTCTTATTAAAATATATGGGTTAATTCTCTTATCGACGCAAACATCCCCTGGTTTAAAATTTTT
>NW_024377290.1:0-25000 GCF_016835505.1 Polypterus senegalus
GTTGTAGCGAGGCTACATAGTAGTAATAGTGTTGTCAGTGTTCGTACCACGTGCATCTTGTTTCCATCGTCCCGTTTGCTGTTTGTGTGTGTCAGTGAATGCCGTCCCCGTAAAGGGGGGCGGATGGTGGAAGGAGATCACAGCCCCACACCTGGAAAACACAGGTTTACTATCAATCAATCAGTTACATCCGTCACAGGACTATAAAACAATCAAGAGGGAACAAAGAGAGAAGGAGTCTTTTCATGACCACAAAACATCTGTATCTGCTGTATTCCACATCGCACATTTCCATCCATCCACTTTGTTTTTCATTCCGCCGGACTTACTCCAATACCCTCACCACGAGACCCCGGGGTTTCATCTTCCACCACGCGCCGAGGATTCACTGTGAGGCTGTTCCATTTTTGTTCTGGGAAATACAAACACTCCACATATCTGTTAACCAGTCATCTGCATTCAGGACAACTGTTACTCAGACCATTCATTTCTGTATCTCATTCATTTTTGTTATTCGTGTTGTTTGTTATATGTTACAAGGGCAAGGGAGGGTTTGTTATATTCATATATGTTGCTGTCACGTTGTTGCTTTGCTGGAGGGATATATATATTTATTTTATACAATTTATCAGTTTAAGTTTACATATCTGCTTTTCTTTTGTGCTTATATTTACACCATCGATCGTGGGGAAAAGTTTAAATAGTTAGAGGTACGGCTTGATATTTAGATTTAACCTCAGTAATTTATCCAGGCCACAGGTGTTGGAGGTGTAGCTGCCAGCCGGGTAAGGGGTCGGCCATTACAGCGTGAGTGCAGAAAGGGCTTCTTTCTCATCACCCTGTTATACAGATGTTCTTTGTGCAAATTGCACTGAATTGTAGAATGATGTACAGATACACCATCTGCAGCAAGATGTTCTTGCAGGTCTTTGGAGGTGATCTGTGGGTTGTCTGTAACCATTGAACTCCTGCAAATTGGGACTAAAATGCAACTTAATAAAATGAGCTCTTTCCCAGTCCATCTTGGCAGTGATCTCATCAGACCTGCCTCTACTGCAAAGAATCTTGGTGTCATTTTTGATTCCTCTCTCTCTTATTCCGCCCACATAAACCACATTAAGAAACTTTCTTACTTTCACCTCTGTAACATATCCCGTATTCGCTCCTTCCTCTCCTTTTCTAATGCCGAGAAGCTTGTCCATGCTTTCATCACATCCTGCATTGATTATTGTAATTTCTCTACTGGCAGATGCCCCTTCTAATCTTATATCACAGCTCCAGCTTATTCAAAACTCAGCTGTATGAGTCCTCCCTTGAACCAGCAGCAGTGAGCACATCACACCCATCCTGCTCCGTCTTCACTGGCTCCCTGTGTCTTACAGAATCGAATATAAAATCCTACTAATAAACTACAAAGCCTTAAATAACCTCGTACCAAACTACATCAGTGACCTTCTCCATCACTATGTGCTTGTCTGCCCACTAAGGTCCTCTGATCTTTTTGTGCCCCACACTAATCTATACTCCATGGGTAACAGCAGGGCCTTCAGCTATATAGCGCCTAGACTCAGGAATGACCTACCAAAATTAATCAGATTCTTTTAAAAAACAACTCAAAACTCATCTTCTCAGGAAGGCTTTTAGCTTTTGACTTTATTACCCTTCTCTCAAGTTTACCTCTCTGTCAAGATGCTCATGTAACCTGTATGTGTGTGTGGTGGACCATCAATTATGTTGTCTGTTAGGCTTTTTTTTGTCTGAATTCACTGTTGTAATCTTCTTTCTTTATTTATTTGGTTTATACAATGCTATATACTGTAAACAATGCTGTTCTTTCTTATATTCTGTAAGTGCCTTGAGCATGGGAAAGGCGCTATAATAATAAAATGTATTATTATTATTATTATTATCACAATCCTGCGCATATGCCGCTCCTGTATTTTTCTTGGCCTGCCAGACCAGGGTTGGTTTAACAGCAACTGTGCCTGTGGCCTTCCATTTCCTGATTCCATTCCTTACAGTTGAAACTGACAGTTTAAACCTCTGAGATCGCTTTTTGTAGCCTTTCCCTAAACCATGAGACTGAACAATCTTTGTTTTCAGATCTTTGGAGAGTTGCTTTGAGAATCCCATGCTGTCACTCTTCAGGGGAGAGTCAAAGTAAAGCACAACTTGTAATTGTCCACCTTAAATACCTTTTACCACTCATGATTGGACACACCTGTCTATGAAGTTCCAGGCTTAACGAGCTAATCCAACCAATTTGGTGTTGCAAGTAATCAGCATTGAGCAGTCACATGCATTCAAATCTGCAAAATTACAAGGGGACCCAAATTTTTGCACAGCCAGTTTGTCACATTTGATTTAATTTCATACAACTAAATAGCGCTTCACTAAAAATCTTTGTTCGGAAAACACCCCAGTGCTCAGATGTTCCTAGGAATTGAAAGACATACCACATACCATATTTTTGTTGAAAGTAGAGTCAATTATTGTATAGGCAGAGATGGGTTCCCAAACTTTTTCATATGACTGTAAAATGAATGTATTCAGGAAGTATTTAGACCCCCCTTTAGTTTTTACACATTTTGTCATGTTGCAGCCTTGTGCTAAAATCATTTTAATGCATTTTTCACTCATCAAGCAACAAAAAAGCAATGTCAGAATTTTTGAAATTTTTGCAGTTTATTAAAAACAAAAAACTGGAATATCACAACGGAACAAGTATTCAGACCCTTCACTCAGAATTTCATTGAAACACCTTTGACAGCGATTACAATGTCGAGTTTTCTTGCATTTGAAATGTAAAGCTTCACACACCTGAATTTGGGTAGTTTCTGCCATTCTTCTCTGTAGATCCTTTCAAGCTGTGTCAGGTTGGATAGAGACCATCAGTGGAAACCTATTTTCAGGTCTCTCCAGAAATGTTCATTTGGGTTTAAGTCTGACCACTAGCTGGGCCACTGGAAGGATATTCACAGAGATGTCCGTAAGCCGAACCTGTGTTTTCTTTGCTTTTGTCCTGTTGGAAGGTGACTCTGCAGCCCGATCTGAGATCCTGAGCACTTTGGAGCAGGTTTTCATTAAGGATATTGATGTACTTTGTTCCAGTCCCTAACCCTCTGCCTAATCCTAACCCTAATCCCTAAGATGTCTGACAGCCCGAACTGGCTGAAAAAACAACCCCACAAAATGAGGCTTTACTGTTAGAATACTACAGTATTGCAGAGGTGATGGTTTACTCCGCACATGATGCTAATCTTGGTTTCTTCAGATGAGAGAATCTTGTTTCTTACACTATGAGAGTCCTTTAGGTGCCCGAGAAGAGACTTTCTGGCAACTCTATCATAAAGCCAAGCTTGGTGCAGTGCTGAAGTGATGGTGTCCTTGTGGAAGTTTTTCCCCATTTCCACACAGGTACGCTTGAGATTATCCAGAGTGACCATTAGGTTCTTCGTCACCTATCTTACCAAAGCCCTTCTCCCATGATTTCTTGGTTTGACCAGGTGGACATCTCTAGGAAGAAGCATGTTTGATCCAAGATTCTTTCATTTAAGAATTATAAAGGCAACTTGGCAACATTCAAGGCTGTATAATTTTTGTAGACTGCTACAGACCTATGACTTGATACAATCTTGTCTCTAAATTGTGAAAGAAATTCCTTCGACCTCATGCTTTGGTTTTTCCTTAGCTTTGGGACCTTCTTCAGACAGGTGTGTACCTTCATGTCCAGTCAATTGATTTGACCACCAGTGAACTCCAAACAAGGTTTCCTCAGGAAAAATAACATTCCCCAAAAACTGCTGGTGTCCTTCTATCGCTGCTCTATTGAGCGTATCCTGTGCTACTGTCTCTGCATGGGGTTTTCCAGCTGCACAACAGCGCGGAGGAAAACACTTCAGCGGATCGTAAAGATGGCCCAGCAGATCATCGGCTGTTCTTTACCCTCTCTGGATGAACTGCACAACTCTCGCTGCCTCAGGAAAGCGGAAAACATCATGAAAGACTCCTTACACCCCGCTCATGACATGTTCTAATTGTTGCCATCAGGTAAAAGATATAGGAGCATCAAAACAAAGACTAATATACTGAATAACAGTTTCTACCCTTTTGCTATCAGGGCACTGAATGCTCCTAATCACCTCCAATGCAGCAGTACAATAGATGATGTGCAATGGTGTTTCACGTGCAATTAAGGTCTTATGTTGAATGTTTGTGTTCTACCTTATTTCTTCTTATCCATTTGTAATTATATTTATTTATATTTTGACATGGCGGGGACTGCACCTAATTTTGTTGTATTTGTTACAATGACAATAAAGATATTCAGATTCTGAGATTTGTGGAAGATGAAATTTATTGTAAGCAAATGTAAAGTATTACATGTAGGAAATAAAAATGTGAGGTTTGAATAAACAATGGAAGGTGTGAAAATCGAAAATACAAATTATGACAAGGACTTAGAAGTCATTGTTGACTCGTCATTGTTAACTTCCAGACAGTGATCAGGAGCCATTAAGAAGGCTAACAGAATGTTTGATTATAAGCTTAAGCAGATTATGAAAATGCACTGGTGAGGCCTCATCTGGAGTGCTGTGTGCAGTTTTGGTTTCCATGCTACAAAATGGACACAGCAGTGCTGGAAAAAGTCCAGAGAAGGGCAACTATGCTGATTCCAGGGGATGAGTTATGAGGAGAGATTAAAAGAGCTGAGCCTTTACAGTGTCACACGTGTACACATAAGGGACAGTTTAAGTGCTCTGGTGATGGTGATTCTCTGTCAGGTCTTAGCACTTTCTGATAATGCCTTCTCTTCCCCATCTCTCCTAACGAAAAGATTGATGGCTTTTCTACCATCACCATCCATTCCAAAGTCCATCCACCTGCACCCATCACTTCCTGGTGGCAACCGACAAGAACCAGAAAGTTCCTCCATTTTGAGCAGGCAGAACCACCACACTCCCATCTGAAAAGACATTTTCTTTAATATATGGGGGTTGCTTATGAGTATCCCAACACTCTTTATTGTCTCACATTTGTTATTATATCAGTTTAAGCAAAAGAAGATTTAGAGGTGACATGACTAAAGTGTTTAAAATTATGAAAGGAATTAGACCAGCAGATCAAGACGGTGACTTTAAAATGAGTTCATCAAAAGCACAGGGACACAGTTGGAAACTTATGAAGGGTAAATTTCTCACAAACGTTAGGAAGTTTGTATTCACACTGACAAGTGGAATAAGCGACCAAGTAGAGTGGTAGACATTAGGACTCTAGGGACTTTCAAAACTCGACTTGATGTTATTTTTGGATGAATTAGATTGATAGGACTGGCTGAATGGTCTGTTCTCATCTAAACTGAACTATCTATGTAATAGTTCAAAAATATAATAAAGGTAAATTGGAAGATGTTTAATACTATACACATGCAACTAGTTGAGAAAGTGGAATTAAGAAAAATCAAACAGTATTGACCACATTAAAATTACTGAATATAAAACAATTTACCATAATGAAACTCTGCAAGCCACAATCTGCTCAGCATCTTCAGAATGTTGAAATGAAAGTGATGTTTGACTGTATTGATTTTAGTAACATTCTCTTTGTAATGATCCTCCAGGTAATGCTTTTGTGCCAATAAATAACCAAGCAAAAATTCAAGGTGCCAAATTTTATGCCAAAAAACAACATTTGATTGCACAATCCAGAGTGCTAATGGTTTTAATATTACTCCATGCTGTTAATTTAAATTCGAGCCATGACTGGAACAAAAGGTCTGAAATTATAGATCAGCATACAATAACAAGGAGCAGGCAAATGGAGATATATTTATGCAAAGTATTTCATGGAATTATTCTTTGGGGACCTCATTCACCAACGCTCAACAATGTGCATTAACCTTTTGGAAATTAATATGATCCTACAGGTTCAGTTGGCATTTGCTTCAAATTGGTTGTGATTTATTACCAAGAGCACAAGGATAATTGTTAATGAATTAAACCCATGCAATCAAAAAACATAAGACAATGCCTAATTACAAACACAAACAGGTAGGCAGAAGTTCAATAGCAACAATCCAGATGGTCAAAGATAATACATTCAAATATTTGCAGCTTTTAGTCTCCAAAATGAATCTGAGCAATCAGAGTTGCCTTCATAAATCAAAAGATAAACAGGAAAGGAACATTCCCATAATGCTGTGCGTTTTGAAGTGAACACGGGATTCTTCACAAATGAAGAAGGGATATACGTCTGGAGACATACCAGGAGTGAATTTTGCTTAATACTAGAACCCCTGACATAGACATCAAGGTGTCTGTTTGTTCAACAAGATATCAGGAAGAAATGTCTCTTAGTGTCTTTTGTTCAGTTCAGTTTTCTCTCCCTGAAAAGTGCATGGACTGGAGAAATTAGTGGAAGGAGTTTTAGGACAATGCACCCTACCACACTGCAAATGTTGTTCAGAAATGGTTTGAGGAATATAAAAAATGTTCAGTGTGTTAATCTGGCCTCCCAATTTCCCAGATCTCTGTTCAATCGAGCATTTGTGGGATATGCTGGAAAAACAAGTCCTATCCATGGAAGCCACACTACACAACACACAGGATTTAAAGGATCTACTGCAAATGTCTTGGTGCCAGATACCATAGGACACCTTCAGAAGTGTTATGGATGCCATGTCTCAATGGTTTAGAGATGTTCTGGCAGCACAATGGGGACCAACGTGAACTTAGGTAAGGAACATTATTGTTGTGGCTGATTGGTATAAATTGTAGACTGCATTACGCCTTAGGAGATTTATTCTTGAATAGCCAATATGACACAGGACCAGTTCCTACTGTATGCCACTGCAGCAACGGCACAATTTTTAACTTTGCAGTTTTTGAAAATTGTGTCGACTTGGTTCTAATACACAAAACATGTAAATTTTAGGTCATATGGTCCTTTGACCACTTACAAAAGAATAGACTGGACAGGTTCAGGCTTCAAACTTTATGATTACCTTGTGATTTGTCTGAGTATATAACACGTAACCCAGGCTATGTTTAGGTTGTTAGTGATGAGCCAAAAGATCGATTGAAAATGATCGATTTATAGTGAACCTTAGAGTTAAAGTTAAATAGCTGGAACTGGAAAAAGTGTCATCTCATCTACAATCGTAGCTACAGAGTTTTCCTCTAAGCTAATGTTAAAGGTTGAAGGGATGCTAAGATTCACACCATCTGAAGACTATGATTTGTTTATTGTATTGTGGGGACCCCAGGAACACACCCAGCTTTGACCTGGCACACACACGTACACACAAAGACAATGTTAGTGGCACAATAAATAGATACATAACAATGAAATATATTAATCAAATAATAAGAAAAAAACACACAATATAACCAAAACCACATACGCAAACACACTCCCCATCTTCCCGACAGTGATAATAAATGACAACATTAACAGCAAACAATAAACACTAACAACAATGTCTAAAACAGTCCAGTATAGCAGAGGCAGTTGATGATGGATGTGTGATTGAAACACTTGTCAGGGATGCCAGGGGCGACGACCCGGCCGGGATGCATTCAGGGACCGGAAGAGGGCGTGCGCCCACCTTGGATCACGTGTGGGCCGCAAACCTGGTTGCTTTGGGGGCCACGGGTTGAGGGCTTGGAAGCCCAACCCTGTAGGGGCCCGTGGTCACTGCCAGGGGGCTCCCCACTGCCTTGGGAACCCTGGACATCAGCACTTCCACCACACCAGGAAGTGCTGGGGGAAGAGAAGCAGGGACACCCGGAGGGCTTCCGGGTGCGCAGCCGGCACTTCCGCCACATGGGGGTGTGTCCTCAGGGGATTGCCGGGAAAGCAGCTGGAGCTCATCTGGGTTGCTATTTAAGGGGCCGCCTCCCTTCCGTCATCAGCAAGAGTCGGGTGGATGTGGACGGAGCCTGAGAGTAGAGTGGAGGCGACCAGAAGGACAGGCATTTGGTGACTGTGAGGCCTGGACTTTGGGGGATCGGTGCTGGAGGCACTGGGGCGTGCACTGAACTCATTTGTAAATATTTGTGTAAATAAACATGTGTTGGGTGAACTAACGATGTCCGTCTGTCTGTGTTCGGGGCCAGTTCCAAACACTCTTTGAATAGCTTTCTGAGAGTAATATAGAGTTTTGTCCTACCAGGTTCCTGATGCAATGTGGACCCTAAAAAGATTGGGAGTGCTTCCTCTGATGAAGACATATCCAATCAGTATAAACTCACATGGATGGGCAGGCTCAGGACAGCACATACATCCGAACAGCAACTGCAATCCGAGGTGGTCAAGTCGTAATCCAATTGTGTGCATGAGGCATATTAACAAACAGACGGATGACAGCCCCTCAGCGTCTTTTAGGCTCCTTCCCAAAGGGCCTGCATAATCCAACTGTCTATATGGGAAGTATTAATGAACAGATAGATGACTGCCCCTCAACGTCTTTTAGGCTTCTTTTAAAATCTTCTTCCCAGCTCCACTGTGCTCCCTGAAACTGTCCAATAATGTTATACCACCAGGGTTGCTGGGATATGTAGTCCATTTTAAATAGCGCTGCTACAGGACAACAATTTTACAACCTCGCTGGATTACAGCTCCATCTAGGGGTGCCTCTTTTTGTCTAACCATAGATTATATTTAGCCATGTTGAATTTCCAAAAAACATTTGTTTTCATCTCAATCTTCAAAGAGCAATCACTCGTGTTGGTTGGTTTCACGGTTAAAAAATTGCATGTGAAACAGATTGTATCATCAGATGCTACCATCTGTATATCAGATTATATTTTACACAACCTACAGTGCTGGATTCAGGCTACCAGACAAGGGTAGTGATCTCAAATAAATTGATGATACTATGTGTTTTTTATCAAAGGAGAGCTGTACATTTTTGAAAAATCCCACACTGTGGTACCCATACATATCGTTACAAAGTATGATAGAGATAAGTCATGACGAAGCAGAATGAAATACGATTTTCTAATTTATGCCGAGTTGCCGTTCAGAACATGATAGAAGGAGATGACTGAGGATGGTGTTAATAAATTTCTTGTTGGTATACACTAATTTAACTCCATTTTATGATGAGGCACTTATAATTTTAGACTTTGAATGGCAATACAGCATTGTGATTTGTAGAAGCTATAAATCATCTTTATAACAGCAATCTAGCAATGTCTGTGAACCCCTGCAAACCCCCACCCTCCCTATTGCAGATGTTTTCCTCAGTTCATATGTTTCAGTGTGTCTGGAGATTAACTGCTCTAACGCCTAGGGTGCTCACTCCATCTACTGGCTGCGTTCATGCAGATCTAATGAGCCAGAGATTCTCTTGGACTGTCTTCATATAACTAATAAGATCCAAACACTTCCTGACTGGAAGTCCTACTGTTTCTGGCGAGACAACAAATAAAGTATAGTCCTCTATAATTCAGAGTATTAATTCCAAGGTTGTAGTGACCTTTGGTGGTCTTATATAGGTGGCCATGCTCTGAAGACAAACACAGACTCGATAGGAGGAGGATTCAGAATACTTTTCTAAATATGTTGACTTACCATACTGTAAATCCACAGAAGAGCATTCTCAGACCTCATTAGTAGCAACTGTTTTATCATAAGATAAAGGGTCGCCACATTTTGAATAACCTAAGGGTGCGGCAGTGATAAGCATTGAATAGCTGATCACTCAATTGGAGTGCTGCAGACACAGCTTTCTTCAGAAAGCCAGTTGGACTGACAGAAAGCCATTTAGAACATAAACATCAACCATAAGGCATCTTCTTCTAAGCTATCAAGTTAATAAATTTATACTACTAAACAATTAGGAAGATTGATAGGGGGAAAAAAAGCAATTCTGTAGGATGCAAAAACCCTGACAGTGCAGTGATCTCTGCAGTCAACATCTGAGTATCCAATTATGGTGAAACCTTGACTTCTATCACTTAATTGTGTTTGCACGTTTTAATATGACTAAAAGTACCATGAAGAAGGTATACTGTTAGAAATTAAATTATTATTTAAATATGTTTCCACATCTTCATATCAAGATGCATGTTAGTCTTACAAATAGGCATTCAGTGTGAAAAAGTAAGTGCACCAAAAGAATTGTTTTTTCTTTTTTAAAACAGATAGAGTTGAAAGACACGATATGATAGACAGATAAATATAAAAGTCACCATATAATAGATAGATATATAGATGTAAAAGACAGTATATGATAGATAGCTATCATCTCACTTATGTTTTAGTGCTAATGACTAACAACAGACATGCAGTCTGTACAGTTAATCAGCAGCTCTAGTCAGGGTACACTAAACTGAAGTAGTGAGTCTTCAGCCAGGATTTGAAAGCTGAGACCGAAGGGTCGTCATCTCTTATAGTAGCAGGCAGACCATTCCTCAGCTTAGAGGCCCCGTAACTAAAAGCTCAGCCTCCCACTGTTATTTTATTAATGCCTGGAATCAAACAGAGACTGGCATCTTGAGATCTTAATGTGCGTTCTGGTTTCATGTTAAATTGATTTAGAACAATATTGCCTTAATGAATATGTTGGTTAATTTGTTGAATTTTAATAAAATTTCTTTTCAATTTTGTATTTAAATGTGACATGATGGGAACATTCTAATAATATTTTTATTGTGTTCATAAATGCAAATAAAACTAACTATCCACAATTAACACATTGATTGCTGGACCATTTATTACTAGGTCACTGCAGCTTAGGTCTATGCTTATATGACAAATAATGAACCATGTCATAATTAGTAAAGACATGAATTTATGTTTATTATGAACAGACACTCTGTCAAAAAAGTAACAAAACTATTAATTCCTACACCTAAAAATCTGAATTTGATGAGAGTCCTTGAAGGGCAACACCATGCAGAGAGCAGGCTTAGAAGCAAATGTGCCGTAAATGTACACAACGCATTTGGTAGCTGGTGGGCAGCAAAATATACATTGTGACGGACAGCCGGATCCCATGCCCGGCTGGGACGCCTCTGCCGCATACGTCCCGGGGGAGCCATTGTGGACATTGCAATACCTTCCCCGGGGCGCTTGGGGGCAGTCTCCCTGGCAGTGGATTCCTCCTCAATCTCCCCCGTGGCTCCATGGGACATGGAGTCCACCACAGCAGCCCGGTTGGGAGATGGGGTGGCCACTAGGGGGTGCTGCAGAGATCCAGCCACCACACTGGACGGTTTATCAGCCCCACCCGGAGGTGCAATTAAGACCAGCTGGTCAGGCACCTGGATCACTTCCAGGTGGGGTATAAAAGGGCCTGCCTCCCAGCAATCGAGGCCAGAATCGGGAGGAAGAGGACGAGGTTGCCTGGGAGGAGTGGTGGAGCAGGAAAGTGTTGGTTTGGTGGTAACTGTGTGTTTTGTGCTTGGACTGTGTTTGGGTTGTGTGGCACGGGGAAGGCGTGTCACACAGCTGAAGAAAAATAAAAGAGCCTTTGAGTGTGAACACGTGCCTCAGCGTGGTCTGTGCCGGGTCGGGGGCAATATAGCGCCTTTATTACACCATGTAATGCTGTCCTAATAGACATGACAAGTCGGAAGTCTTGTGATGAAGAAAAGTCTTTGGGGAAGCTCTCCGTATCAGTACCACTGTCTTCAGGGTCCACATAATCCAACCGATTGTCACTATCCTCATCTCCATCATTATCATTAAAGTTTTCATCTTTCAAGAAATCTGATTGGTTCAAAACATCAACAGTTTATACCTTTTTTGTGACGACATAATTCCGAAGTACGGGGCAACTATCCACATCAGTACCAGAACCTACAGGTTCCACATCATCCAAATGTTTGTCACTGTCTCAGTCACTGTCATTATCATCAAAACATTGCAACAAGTCTAGTTGTTTCAAAACATTGTCAGCTTTACATCTTTGTCATGATGACTTAACTATGGACTGGCTATAACACTATTTTTCACAAGCTTTAGCATTTATAAAAAAAAAAAAAAAACACTATGGCTATCCACTAGATGGCAGCACTATAGTACGAGGGTCAGTCAAAGATTATGCGCACTCCGGCTGTAGAATTTATTTTAATCTACTTTCAGAAAAGAGAAACACATCATTTTTCGACATAATCTCCCTGCTTTTCAATACACTTTGTCCATCTGTCAACAAGCTTTTGAATTCCTTCGTTAAAAAATGTTTTGGGCTGAACTGCGAGCCACAAATGCACCGCTGTCTTCAATTCTTCATCAGATGTGAATCTTTGCTCTCATAGGGCTTCTTTTGAAACCCAAGTCTGTCATGGATTATTGCATAGGCAGAGTCATGGCTGATTTACAAATGATTTGGCACATCATCCGCCAACGTCATTTGTGTATTCAACAGAATCATTTCACGTGAACGCTCAATGTTGTCATCACTCATGGACGTGGACAACAACAACATTTATTTTTATAGCATGTTTCCATACAAATGATGTAGCTCAAAGTGCTTTACAAGATGAAGAAGGAAAAAAGAAAAAATATAAAAATAAAATGATGCAATATTAATTAACAAAGTATAAAGAAAGATCCAATGGCCAGGGAGGACAGAAAAAAAAAAAAAAACTCAGAAGGCAGGAGAAAAAAAAAAAAAATCTGCAGGGGTTCCAAGGCCACAAGACCACCCAGCTTCACTGGGCATTCCAATTAATATCAATGATCTCAATCAGTCCTCATGGGTTTCAGGCTTTACGTGGAAGAACTTGATGATGATGGTCATGTGGACCATTAATGTAGGGACATCATGGTGCTTTGATCAGTTGGTGGTGGTGGAGATCGGCACCACAGAAAACCGGAAAAAGAACAGCAGAGAAAGTAGGGGTTAGTACGGATTTCAAAGCCATGAATAAAATAAGATAATTCAATGCACATACAGAATATCAGGGTTACACTAAAATGAAGCTATGAGAATGCCATGTTACAATAATGGGTTATTAGTTGTTTGTTAAAGTGCTCCACCGTATTAGCCTGGTGACTTTCTAGCGGTCAGCTATTCCAGATGTTAGGTGCATAACAGCAGAAGGCCGCCTCACCACTTATTTTAAGTTTACCTCTTAGAATTCTAAGTAGACATTCATTTGAAGACGGACGTCCAGCTCCTTTTTCATGGCTGACACTTGTGCGACCTTCCTTGAACTTCTCTGTCCATTCATACACACTTCTTCGTGACAAAACACTTTCTCCATACTGTGCACAAAGTCTTTGATGAATATCGGCACCAGGCACACCCTCAGACCACAAAAACTAATAACTGAATATTGCTCTTCTTTTGTGCAAATCACAAGTGGGGCAGCCATTGTTTCTCACACGACAGTTACAAATGATCTGACTTAACATATTTAAACCTGAACAGCAGTGACTGGGGAGACAAGGACCTCGTACGGAAAGAGCTGATAAGAGAGTGCTGCCAACCGAACTTTTAATATAATTGGGAGATGTTCAATGCTTGTATGGACTGGGTGTTGAGCAAGGTTGTGGGGTCCAGCGGCTGTGGGGCATCAGTTGGTGAAGAAAAATTCACGGATCTTGACTTTGCTGACTATGCTGTGATCTTTGCGGAGTCAATGGAGGCTCTGATCAGGGCGCTCAAGAGACTGAGAGAGGATTCTGAGTGTCTGGGCTTGTGATGCTCCTGATATCTATGCAAAAGGACAAAGGTCCAAGTCTTTAGAGTCCTGGTGCTTCCTGTCTTGCTATATGGTTGTGAGAAATGGATGCTATCCAGTGACCTGAGATGAAGACTGGACTCCTTTGGTACTGAGTCTCACCGGAAAATCCTTGGGTACTGCTGGTTTGACTTTGTGTCGAATGAACGGTTGCTCATGGAGTCCCGAATGAGGCACATTACCTGCATTGTGAGGGAGCGTCAGTTACGGCACTATGGCCATGTGGCGCGTTTATCCGAAGGTGATCCAGCTTTTAAGATCCCAAATGTTGGAGACCCGAGTGGCTGGACCAGGCCAAAGTGTCGCCCACGTAACACCTGGCTGCAGCAGATAGAAGGGTGGGTGGGACTGGACTGTGTGTCTGCCTGGGGTATTGCCAACCAGGAGTTGTTTCATCGTGTAGTGAATGCAGCAACACACTGTACCAGTGCATGCTCTCCAGCTTGACTTGGCTTGGAGTGCAGGTCATTTTTGACTCACCCTCGTAAATAACTGAGATACAACAGCAAAGCTCAGCAGCAAGCTAGTTGCGTCTACAGTGGCTGTATACTGAGGTATGAGTTCTCTCGTATGTCACGTCTAGACAAGCTCAGTGAGACATGACTTAACTCGTACTTCGTTCGAAGTGTTCAAAAGGATCTTATAAGTTTCATTCTGCACTCCTGTACACTCATTCAATCTATTTCAGGCTTTGACGACCAGAGCCTACTATGACCGCACTGAGTGAAAAGAATGAATGACCCTGAAGGGGGCGCCAGTGAGTTAGCATATTATGTGAGCAACACAAAAGTCAAGTCCTGAGTTTGCTGGCAGTTCTGGATCTTTTAAATGAGCTCTCATTCCACCTTAAAAAACAATTCTGAAAATTCTCTGTCACAGAGGACTGTATTTATCCTGTGTTTGCTAGAATGACACTGAAATCAATTGGAATTGACTGTGCGTGTAAAACAGATACAATGTACTGTTTTGGTTTTGACAGTTACAACAGACTTGCTTTCAGAAGTTTTGATCAGTTCTTTTGAATTTGCTTGTATGCGAGTCAGCAGTGTGAAATAAAATCTTCTTTAAAAGCTGGCTTGTTGCTTGAATTACTCTTCCGTTGCTGCATGCCTCTTCAAAAGTAACTCACCATTCCTGGTGGTCTGCTTTTTCAAAAATAATATTTTTATCCACCAATTTAATCGACTAATTAAAAAATTACATTTTCCATTGAAAAATGAAATTCTTTTTAAATGTCCGTTTTATGCAAATATAATTCTTTTGTTTGTGTTAATATTGTGCGGCCAGGTGCAGGAATGACATGTCGCAGAAGAAATGAAAAGTTGGGACACCAACCTGGTCACCCTATTTAACTGGAGCAGTCCAACAAAAGAAACACACAGCTCTTGGCGTCACTATAAACAGCCTCATGGACAAAACAACTGAAGTATTTGGGTCTTTACCACAGAAGATCACTGGAGCTCCTTCTGGCAGGTCGCTCTAAGTGCAAATGATGCCTCCTTCTTGGCAGCCGGGCTTCTTATATTACACAAACAGGAAGGGGTGGGGCTAAGTGCCTTCACTGGGTGGTTTCTCAATGTTCCGAGGAGAGGAGAATGTTAGCAACAGTGCCCCCTCTTTGCCTCTGTGAGTAAACACATACCTCGATCGAGCCCGTGAGGACAGCCTCTGACTCGCATGCATGGCAATTGATATTTACTTTCTGTGTATCTATTGTAAGAACAAGGCAGAAACATTATGAAGGGTTGGGTCACCCGTAGACAAATCCAGTATAACTGAAATTGAAAAAGAAAATAAATGTGATTAGCAAACGTTGCAGTTGTGAACACCTAAGATGGCGGTTCTTCTAGTTATGACTGTTTCTGACAGAAAGAGGCAGGCGGTCCAGACGGATGAACACAGTACGTGATGTCAGTGGCCGAAAAGCCATCAATGCTCCGTTCTGCAGAGGGAGTGTTATTAGCCCCAGGAGCAGCGGAGAATTACCAGGTAGTGCTGAGTACTTTTGTGTTCTATTGGGGTTTTTCTGGAATCTTCAGCTTTTATATTCTGTATTCAGTCCATATTTTAGATTCTGCATTGGGACTTGGTTGCTTTTGGAATTGCCTTTTGCAGCAATTACATGTGTTTTGTAGCTCTTGAGAGCTTCACATTGTAACAGAATGTTTTGTGAAATAAAACTTTTATTTTATACAGATCATGTGTTTGCCATCATATCAACTGTAAGTGGGGTTTGATGGTAAATCCCCCTAGTGGCCATTTTTGGAAGTATTTTTGGAACTGCTTTGAGCTCAAGTTGTGCTGTCATAGAGCACATAAATGTATGGGTTTCCCAAATTGTGTTCTGAAATTATCTATAGAAGTGATGTCTCTTTGTGTTACAGTGTCTGAGCTTTTAATTTAAGAAAAATCTAAATAATGATCGCATATCGAAGAGAGTTAAAACAATATTGCAGTTCTGACTTGTTTAGTTTTAAGAATGAGGTTTGACTTCATTCTGACTTTGATGCTTGAATTAATATACATCTGAATAATGAGCATCGGTCTGTTTGCTGACTTGAGTGTTTCCTTAAGATCACATGCCTTAATTTATTCAATTATTCAAATTATTTGTGTCTCGGATTGGCCTGGGCTCTACCCATAACTGCCCACTTGATCCCTCCTACTGCTGTCTATTTTATTATATGCTAATATAAACTGCTCAAAAAAAATTGAAGGAACACTTTGAAAACACATCAGATCTCAATGGGGAAAAAAAAAATCCTGCTGGCTATCTCTACTGATAGGGACTGATATGGTAATACGTTAGGAATGAAAGGATGCAACATCGTTTGATGGAAATGAAAATTATCAACCTACAGAGGGCTGAATTCAAAGACACCCTGAAATTCAAAGTAAAAAAATGATGTGGCAGGCAAGTGAGTCATTGCAGCAACTCTAAATTGTACTCAGTAGTTTGCATGGCTCCCAAGTGCTTGTATGCATGCCTGACGTGCAACCTGGCGGCCTCGGATGGACCGAAACATAATGTTCCAGAGATATTCTATTGGATTTTGGTCAGGCAAGTGAGCATGGGGACCAGTCAATGGTATCAATTACTTCATTCTCCCGGAACTGCCTGCATACTCTCTGGCATTATTGTGCACCAGGAGGAACCCAGGAGCCACTGCACCAGCAAAGGGTCTGACAATGGGTCCACGGATTTCATCCCAATACCTAAAGGTAGTCAAAGTGCCGTTGTCTAGCCTGTAGAGGTCTGTGCGTCTCTCCATGGATATGACTCCGCAGGCCATCACTGACCCACCACCAAACCGGTCATGCTGAATGATGTTGCAGGCAGCATAATGTTTTCCACAGTTTCTCCAGACCCTTTCATGTCTGTCACATGTGCTCAGGGTGAACCTGCTCTCATCTGTGAAAAGCACAGGGCACCATTGTTGGACCTGCCAATTCTGGTATTCCATGGCAAAAGCCAATCGAGCTAAATAGTGTTGGGCAGTGAGCACAGGCCCCACTAGAGGATGTCAGGCCCTCAGGCCACCCTCATGAAGTCTGTTTGGTCAGGGAACATTCACATCAGTGGCCTGCCTGCTGGAGGTCATTTTGTAGGCTCCGGCAGTGCTCTTCCTGTTCCTCCTTGCCCAAAGGAGCACATACCGGTCAGTCCTGCTGATGGGTTAAGGACCTTCTACGGGGGCCCTGTCCAGCTCTCCTACTTCCTACCTGTCTCCTGGAATCTCCTCCATCCCTTTGAGACTGTGCTGGGAGATACAGCAAACCTTCTGGCAATGCCACGTATTGATGTTCCATCCTGGAGAAGTTGGACTACCTCTGTAGGGTCCAGGTATGGCCTCATGCTACCAGTAGTGACACTGACCATAGCCAAATGTAAAAAGAGTGACAAAACAGATGAGGAGGGAAAAATGTCAGTGGCCTCCACCTGTTAAACCATTCATTTCTGTTTTGGGGATCGTCTCATTGTTGCCCCTCTAGTGCACCAAAGCAGCTGCAACTGATTAACAAGCCCCTCTGCTACTTTACTGACCAGACCAACAGCCCAGATGATTCATTGACTTGATGCCCTACTCTCATTAAAAAGGGTTCCTTTAATTTTTTTGAGCAGTTTACTTATGACAGCAATTATGTAATACCTTTTAACAGTTCTCTGGCCTCATTAATTAGAGAACAAATCCCAGCAGGTCGTAGATGTCCTCCTGCCATGGACCAACACCCTGTACAGGTCTGCGCTGCTACAATAAGTGAAGCTCCATCTCCCCAGCAGGCCAGAACTGGATTAAGCAGGTTTGAGAATCTCATGTTAAGTAGTAGATGGAGGTTGCTGTATGACAGCAAAGCAATGCGTAAGCTTTGTTCTTATTTTCTTCATGGCTTTCTGGTTTCTGTGTTCTCCCACTGCATTTCAGTCTTTTGGGTTGAGGTTTCCTTTTACAAGTTTAGGTCTTCTTCTTATGATTTAAGTTTTTGAGTTCTATTCCAGTTTTATTCTTCTCTCTTGTTTGTTTTAGGTTTGTGGTTTCCTCTTTTTAGTCTTCAGAGGTTTGAATTAATGTTTCGTGTTTCCAGTTTTTTCTTAGTTTTATTAATAATTTTATCTTCTCGGTTTATGGGATTTATTAATTATGAGTACTGTAAAGTTATAATTTTCTGTTCATTCCAGGAATCGTTTGGTATTTTTTCTTAATTGTGATTTTAAATTATTATTATTCAATTTATTTAAGGTACTTGTGGTTGCGCACATTCTAGTTCACAGTAATTTTCTTAATTAAGATGCCCTGTGCTTGATTAAGTGTAGAATAATTAGGTTTCACCTTTTAAATCTGCCTGGGCTTCAAAGTGTGACAATTTCTATTTAGTCTCCAGTCACCCTTTTATTGAGTGCTCGAAGGGCTCTCTGCTGTAATGGCGTGGCATGCGATTACTCTGTCGATGTGTGCTGCTCAGCATTTGAATGCCACCAGGTATGTGAGGGTCACTGCCAGTCAGCTCTTCCATTATGAAGGGCTTATCTTTGGTATACTGTATTAATACCCAAGGGGAAATTCTCTTTATCGCCTACCCCAACTTACTCAGAGTGCGGGATCAGCTATTTGAACTGTGCCCCTGGAGCAATTGATGGTTAAGAGTCTTGTTCAGGAGCCCAAAGGAGTAGCATGCCTTCTGTCACTGCCGGGATTCAAACTGGCAACCTTCGAGTTACCAGCCCACATCCTTTAGCAACACAGCCACCATTGCATTTAAGAGAAATGCTCCACGTTCACACACCAGGAAAGTTAGGAACAGCTGTGGGAAAATAAAGAAAAATTCAAACTAATGTTGAGTTTTCCCAATTTAATAGGCAAGATTGGTGTGACATCCCAAAGGGGTAGAAAGATCAAAGGAGCTATTTTTATTTTTGAAATGGGATGGAATTAAACCAAGAAAAAGGAAGAATATTTCTTCAATGGTGCTGGGGTCAAAAAATACCAGAAGAACGAATCAAAGCAAATCATCAAATCCAAAATAATAAACCAGAAACTGTAATAAAAAAAAAATTCAAAGCAAAGGTCTTGAAACTCTCTTAATTTATGTTCCCCTACACGTCTTTGTTTGTTTTGTCTTCAAATCAAATGTGTGGATAACGTAATTCAGTGAGCCACCAACTTATATAGGGAGTTACGACTGAAAAGGCATTTAAAAATGTCCGATTCAGTATACAAGTTCTCCACTTACATTTTTTATATTGTTGAACTTCAATGATTGTTTTTGTAGCATTTATTATTGCTGTTGGATGTCCACAGATGTACTGTATTCATTTTAGTTTTTTGTCATTAACAGCAACATCATTTTTTTTCTATTTTCTGTTTATGCTGTTCTGCCTAATTTTATTTTCTTATGTATTTTGTCTTTTTTCATCCTGTACAGCACTTTGAGCTACAGCATTTGTATGAAAATGTGCTTTATAAATAAATAAATATTGTTGTTGTTGTTATGGGTGTCGCCACTTTGGTACTCTCATTGCTACAATTTAATATCAACACTGGTAGGAAGCACAACATTTTAAGTGGAGCACTGCAATGTCAAAGACGTGATGCTCTATAAGCTGACACAAGGGATGTAGAATCATCTGAGACTGTGAATAAACTATTGGTGTTACTTCTGGTTAGTGTTTAGGCTTTGTCGACACTTAACTTTGATTTCACGGTGTTATGCATGGGAGACAAAATAGCCGTGAGGCCTTCTAAATTAAGCCAGAGAGCAGGCCAGAATCTCACCTGACTTCAGCCTGCTACCTGATGGGTTAAACTAGAGCACGAGCTAGCAAAGCAACTAAAAATATCCAATAAAAAAAATAATGAAAACCCTAAAAGAGGAGGGATAACTGTAAACCCTTGGATTGCAATAAAGGCTAAATTAAGAATCTTTAAAAATGTAAGGATTTATTTAGCAAAAAAAAAAGAAATCAAAAAAGAGCAAAAAGAGACTCAAAAAAGTTGCAAGTTTAAACAGAGCACAATAAATCAAGAAAACCAGATAATCCAACACAGAAAACACAATTTTCACAGAAACTCCTAAAATGAATGATTCCCATATCCTGAACCTTCACCACCAATTTAAATAGCAAGAGTGGTGAAATCAGGGTTTCCCCACCTCTTGGGGCTCCACCGAAAAAAGATCAAGGGACAAGTGAAATCAACACTCACATATACTGACATATACACCTGAGAAATAATTACTCAAACTTAACAAAAGCAATAATAAAACATTGAATAAATACTGGTGTTCAAAACTCAACTTCTCATCATTTTTATTCTTCCTGAAACAATTTAGGCAAGCAAAAATAAGAAGGACCTGAAGATGAGAGGAACACAAAGATTAAAAAGTGCTTGTGTCTTAACCAATTTGTCAACCCTATCAAAACTTCCAAAGGACAATTTTCAAACCAAGATGATTAACAAAAAAGCATGCAAAGTCCTGACTACCTCAACATATTTATTTTTCTATTTAAATGCCATGAAATGGTATTACTAAGAACTCCAAAAACATGGATGCCACACCTGCATTTTTTTATAGCATCAGGAATAAACAAAAGTTCACATGACCAGCAACCGGCCTTGGTAACAATCAACACAAAAGACACGGAGAGAGCTGCATAAAACGGTGAAGTCCACTATAAAATCATTAAATAAAAGTGAATCAAAGTATTCATAGAAATGAGGTCTATACATTTCAAAGTGTCAAAAACTATTTTTGAGAAATTAGTTGAATACGACTGATAAGCTTTGTTGGACTAAATTGCCTGTTCTAATTTGAAGCCATTTTAAACTCAAAAGTTAAACCTTTTGACAATGTCACAACTGGTCGGATATTAAAATGAAAGCCAGAAAATTTTAATAAGGAAGAAGTGGGAGAAAAGATGAGGTCAAAGAGTTAAAAAAAAGGAAAGTTTAAAACTAGGGATGAAGGACAGAAATGACAATACCAGCAATGTTATTCTAAATGTTTACAGAAGAAAACCCATGGTTTGCAAATAATTTCAGTCTCCGATAAAGTAGCACTGTATGAGGTGGCCTTTAAATAGCTGTACAGATGATGACATCATCACACCCTTCTGGTGCAATAGGGGTTGTCATGGTAACATGCATGGGGAAATCCTCAGTGCCCATTGGAAAAACAAATTGGCATCAATAATAGCATAAAAATGACCAACTTTTAAATGAAGGTCTCCAAAAGATTTACAGACATCATATATAGATTTCCAGAAAAGATGTCTATTATATAAAAAAATCTTGGGTCAAGACGTGATCATCTCAGAGACACACTTTGAAGTCCCGTGAGACTTCTTGCACGTCACGCCCTACTTACAAACAATTTCTGTGAGACAAAAGGACAGCTACTGTAATGGCTTTTAAATGATCGAAGTGCAGTGCCACATGCAGATCACGCAGCATGGCACAAGCAGCAGCTGGCTTAAAGGACAGCTGCTCTACTGGCTTTCAAATGGTCGTCACACAGCAAGACATGCAGATGACGCAGCACGGCAGCAACAGCTGCTGTACAGACTTTTAAATGATCGACACCCACCGCGACATGCAGATCAAGCCAGCAACAAGCCAGCAGTTGATCCGTGCGTATCTCCTTAGTGTGCGTTCAGCCCCCTCTTCACAAGTAGAGCGGCACAGACGCAAAGTGACTAGTGTAAACGCACCCCCTTGATTGTGGAATGGGCGAGCAAAGCGACTAGGGGGCACAGCCCCCTAGTATTTATAATTTATAAAGTGTCAGAAAAGCCCAAGACAATGTAGAATGTGAATTACAACAATACTATTTTCTAGACTAGGGTACCTTGCCCCCTCCCCCACCTGCACAATGTGC
Organism: Polypterus senegalus; assembly: GCF_016835505.1. Taxonomy (NCBI): domain Eukaryota; kingdom Metazoa; phylum Chordata; class Cladistia; order Polypteriformes; family Polypteridae; genus Polypterus; species Polypterus senegalus. The sequence goes on from NW_024377290.1 coordinate 22,071, forward strand.
CAGTCACCTCATGTCTCTGCCGCTCACGTTGTAAAGAGGGGGGCTGAACGCACCCCCAAGGAGATGCGATCGCTTCTCCAACACCCCCTCTTAAACGGTAATACAATGGGAAACAAATCGTTTTTTTTTTTTACCTCCTATTTGCTCAATCAGCTGCTGGCTTGCTGCTGCTGCCGTGCCTCGTGATCTCAACTTCACGCAGCGCACTTCTGTCATATCACATATGTCCATATATTCAATCTCTTTTCACTTTTACCTTCTCATCAATATAGCATTGAATTTTGATTCCATGTTTGGAATTACATCGTGACAACACAACGTTTAACTGCCCGTGAGTGAATATCGTTGCTTTCTCTCTGCAAGAGGTGTGTCTGACATAACTGCGCAGGACTTTTCTAAATCTCTTTGGATAAGCTCTTGTCTCACGGGGTTTCCAGACCCGGGCGTGGTTACATCTCTTGGCACGAAGACTCGTCTCGTGGGACGTGAAAGTGTCTCTGAGACGATCCCGTCTTGTCTGCTTCCATGATTTTTTTTATAATAGAGAGATACCTATGGTATACGCAAGAAAAGTACAAGTAATGTTTAAAGTGTGATTATTCTGCCTAACTAAAATCATTATTTCCAGTTGATGAAAATATCTGTTCTATTCCTATTTATATAACAGAATTACTGAAGGCATACATAAGGTAACATTATCTATTTCCTTAAATTTAATGAAAAAGTGTTAGGAGCACATTTGGAGCCTGAGATTGTATTAAAAACAGCTCAGCCAAGAGAAGGCTAATAATAGCATACTTTTTTTAACCACGGACAAAAAAATGGCTCCATGCATTATCATTTGTATGTCTCTGTTAGAGCCATCTACTTAATAAAGCGGCTTTAAAATCATTTCTGTTTCTTCCCTTAAGATGTGGATATGAGAGTATTTATTTTTCTCCTAATGATTCCTACTTCATCTGCTTTAGCTTCAGAGTCTAAATTCATAAAAAAGCAATTGCAATGGTTAGTGTCAAAACAAGTTTTTCTTTTCTTCTCATTTCTTTGCTTGGTCAGATTTGCTTGTAGGGCCTTGCCAGACTTTACCACTACAGCTCTCAACAGTGTGCCAGTTTTAGAGGATGTAATTAATATCAATTAAATGTGTTTAAGGTAACCTTGAGACAGGATACTTAGCTGTGCATGCTCTTTAAGTCATAAAACTGAGCCCAAAAGGACCATAACCCTGTAGTCTCACCATCTGCTGGTAATCCTCTAAAGTCTGAAGTATTAATTACTTCATTTCTGTTGTCAAGCCTCCTTAATCCACTTCCAGGTAACAAGAGCCGGAGCTAATGCTGGCACCATTAAGCATAAGGCCAGAATCAACCCTAGATGGAGCGTCAATACGATCCACGCATTCACATGCACCTGTACTCACTCATATGAAGGTCACGCTTGCACTACAACTTAAAAATTTTTTTTCATAAATCAGATCAGATTTTGGTATAAACGACCCAAACTCACGGAGTATTTTTATATTTTGTAAAATCTGATAGAGGACGCTTTTGTATATCAAACTGAATTCTGATTCAATGCAGATCAGCCATATTTGATCTGATCTTAAACTGTCAGGTTGGATTTTCACTCAATAAAGTGGCTTGATTACATAATGTGTGTGTTTCATATAACCCTGTTTTGCCTCGGTAGAGTTCTATAGGACTCTAATTTCCCCTTTTGTATTATTATTGTGTAGCCTTTGTCAGAATGTCTCAAATCCCAATAACTTAGCACTGTTTACAAGGTATTGTACTTTATAACTTCTCTCCACCTTCCCTTCTACATTTATAACCTCAGGCAAGCAAATAGGTGTAGTAAAAGACAAGCAGGAGTTAAGTTACACTTTACTATTGTTGATAATATTCATAAATATTAACAATAAGCAAAGTACAAGTGAATATCGGCAACCACACAACCTAATAAATGCTGATGTGTAGTTTCAGGGGGCACAGAGACTTGTTTGTTACTTTAAATGTCTCTAGTTTAAGGCATCATTTGTGGTCAGCTTTCTTCAGGATGGAACACATGCCTGTCTCATTATGGCTGTCAAGCTGTGCTCTTCATTGTGTGGTCTTCTTTTCAGTTCATGATGTGTGGTCATTTGTATGAAAATGTGCTACATAAATAAATATTGTTGTTGAGATGCTCTTTTTAATTAGATAGTGTGAGAGATGAAGAAGGGGTAAAGCAAGCAAATTGACAGATTCTCTGTCCAAACCCTACAGCCAATAGAAAATTGTGGTACTTAATGGCTTCTGATTTAAAACCAAACAGGCAACTTTAGACCAATAGAATTCTGGTGCAACACGATGGTTTCACACCTGCCCCAATACCATTTGTTAAGGTGAAGCTTGGCCAGCGAGGTATTTCGCCTCCATGCGGATGTTGATTGAGAGAGTCCTGCAGAGATGCACTTCGCCCGATCCTGTCATAAAATTCACTATCCTGACTTAGCCCTAAATGGGGGTGGGGGTATTAAACATGAATGCTTCTCACTAATGAAACCCTAATATTAAATTGTTTGTCTAAGTTACAAATAAAGACATACAAAATATTTATCAACTTGTATACAAAATTTCACACCACAACAAACACACTGAGATATCGTGGTGGACAACGCAAACAGTCGTTAGTGTGGCAACAACATAAAATTTTGAATATGTGTATATTTAAATTTCTTTCATCTCATTTGAAAGTTGATCAGCTTTTGGAAGTCATCAAACCAGCTGACAATGCAGTCATTTGACATTCCTGACGTGTTCCTAAATTCTCCTCTGCGTGAAATGGGTGGAAATCACAGCAGATCATGTTAAGGGATAGAATGTCATAACCCTTCTGCACTGGATCACCTTCTATTTCTTTTAACAAAGAAGATAGGGAAATATGCGTAG
>NW_024377291.1:0-17463 GCF_016835505.1 Polypterus senegalus
TTAAGACTCATTGAGTTTCATTCAACTTCAGTTTTGCCCAATGCAAGTCAATGGGGATTTCAAAAGTGAGATGAGATGTTGAAGTGCACTTTGAAAACAGTTGGGAAACCATCCAAACAGTTCTTAACCATAAGGGTACTGGGATTCATCATTTAGAACTGCTTTAAGATTATTTTCACTTTCACAGAGTTAGATGAAGTAACTTGAACTCACATAACGCTGTTTCAAGGCCTGAAAATCACTTTTGTACACATGTACGGCTTGTTTTCCCGGAAACTGTTCAAAACACTTCATTTCTGTGAAAACATGTCAGATTGTTTCAGGTGTTTCACAACATTGCAGTTAAGACTCATTGAGTTTCATTCAACTTCAGTTTTGGCCCAATGCAAGCATGGGATTTCTAAAAGTGAGTATGAGATGTTGGGAAATGCACTTTGAAAACAGTTGGGAAACCATCCAAACAGTTCTTAACCATAAGGGTACTGGGAATTCATCATTTAGAACTGCTTTTACCTGAGAGTTTTGACTTCCACAAAGTTAGATTTGAAGGTAACTTGAATTATAACGCGCTTCAGGGCCTGAAAATCACTTTGTGTACACATGTGGTAACGGCTGTTTTCCACCAGGAAACTGTTCAAAACACTTCGTTTCTGTGAAAACTATGTCGCAGATGTGTTTCAAGTGGCTTCACAACATTGCAGTTAAGACTCATTGAGTTTCATTCAACTTCAGTTTTGGCCCAATGCAAGTCGGGGATTTCAAAAAGTGAGTATGAGATGTTGAAGTGCACTTTGAAAAACAGTTGGGAAACCATCCAAACAGTTCTTAATCATAAGGGTACTGGGGAAATTCATCATTTAGAACTGCTTTTACCAGAGTATTTTGACTTTTCACAGAGTTAGATTTGAAGGTAACTTGAATTCACCATAACGCGTTTCAGGGCCTGAAAATCACTTTGTGTACACATGTGTGACGGCTTGTTTTCCACCAGGAAACTGTTCAAAACACTTCATTTCTGTGAAAATCTATGTCGCAGGATGTGTTTCAAGTGGTTTCACAACATTGCAGTTAAGACTCATTGAGTTTCATTCAACTTCAGTTTTATCCAATGCAAGTCAATGGGATTTCAAAAGTGAGTATGAGATGTTAAAATGCACTTTGAAAAACAGTTGGGAAACCATCCAAACAGTTCTTAATCATAAGGGTACTTGGGGAATTCATCATTTAGAACTGCTTTTACCAGAGTATTTTTGACTTTCACAAAGTTAGATTTGAAGGCAACTTGAATTTCTCCATAACGCGTCAGGGCTTTGAAAATCACTTTGTGTACACACGTGTGACGGCTTGTTTTCCACCAGGAAACTGTTCAAAACACTTCATTTCTGTAAAAACTATGTCGCAGATGTGTTTCCAAGTGGTTTCACAACATTGCAGTTAAGACTCATTGAGTTTCCATCTAACTTCAGTTTTGGCCAATGCAAGTCAATGGGGATTTCAAAAAAGGAGTATGAGATGTTGAAGTGCACTTTGAAAAACAGTTGGGAAACCATCCAAACAGTTCTTAATCATAAGGGTACTGGGAAATTCATCATTTAGAACTGCTTTTACCAGAGTATTTTGACTTTTCACAAAGTTAGATTTGAAGGTAACTTGAATTTCACCATAACGCTGTTTCAGGGCCTGAAAATCACTTTGTGTACACATGTGTAACGGCTTGTTTTCCACCAGGAAACTGTTCAAAACAGTTCATTTCTGTGAAAACTATGTAGCAGATATGTTTCAAGTGGTTTCACAACATTGCAGTTAAGACTCATTGAGCCTTCATTCAACTTCAGTTTTGGCCTGATACAAGTCAATGGGATTTCAAAAGTGAGTATGAGATGTTGGAAGTGCACTTTGAAAAACAGTTGGAAACCATCAAAGCAGTTCTTAATCATTAGTGCTGGGGAAATTCATCATTTGAACTGCTTTTACCAGAGTATTTTGACTTTTCACAAAGTTAGATTTAGAACTTGGGTTTTATAGCGTTTAGGGCCTGAAAATCACTTTTGTATACACATATGTGTAACAGCTTGTTTTCCACCAGAAACTGTTCAAACACTTTTTCTGTGAAAACTATGTCAGATGTGTTTTAAGTGGTTTCACAACATTGCGGTTAAGACTCATTGAGTTTCATTCAACTTCAGTTTTGGCCCCAATGCAAGTCAATGGGATTTCAAAAGGTAGGTATGATATGATTGAGTGCACTTTGAAAAAAGTTGGGAAACCATCCAAACAGTTCTTAATCATAAAGGTACTGAGAATTCATCATTTAGAACTGCTTTTACCAGAGTATTTTGACTTTTCACAAAGTTAGATTTGAAGGTAACTTGAATTTCACCATATACGCCGCTTCAGGCCTGAAAATCACTTGTGTACACATGTGTAACGCTTGTTTTCCACCAGGAAACCAGTTCAGAACACCTTCATTTCTATGAAAAACTATGTATCGAATGTGTTTCAAGTGGTTTCACAACATTGCAGTTAAGACCACTGAGTTTCATTCAACTTCAGTTTTGGCCCAATGCAAGTCAATGGGGATTTAAAAAGTGAGTATGAGATGTTGAAGTGCACTTTGAAAACAGTTGGGAAACCATCCAAACAGTTCAATCATAAGGGTACTGGGAATTCATCATTTAGAACTGCTTTTACCAGAGTATTTTGACTTTCAAAGTTAGATTTGAAGGTAACTTGAATTTCACCATAACGCCGCTTCAGGGCCTGAAAAATCACTTTGTGTACACATGTGTGACGGCTTGTTTTCCACCAGGAAACTGTTCAAAACACTTCATTTCTGTGAAAACCTATGTCGCAGATGTGTTTCAAGTGGTTTCACAAATTGCAGTTAAGACTCATTGAGTTTCATTCAACTTCAGTTTTGCCCACCTGTCAATGGGGATTTCAAAAGTGAGTATGATGTTGAAGTGCACTTTGAAAAACAGTTGAAACCATCCAAATAGTTCTTAATCATAAGGGTACTGGGGAATTCATCATTTAGAACTGCTTTTACCAGAGTATTTTGACTTTTCACAAAGTTAGATTTGAAGGTAACTTGAATTCACCATAGCTTGCGCTTCAGGGCCTGAAAATCACTTTGTGTACACATGTGTAGCGGCTTGTTTTCCACCAGGAAGCTGCTCAAAACACTTCATTTCTGTGAAAAACTATGTCGCAGCAGTGTGTCAAGTTTTGTCACAACATTGCAGTTAAGACTCATTTGAGTTTCACCCTGACCCTCAGTTTTAGCCCAATGCAAGTCAATGGGGATTTCAAAAAGTGAGTATGAAGATGTTGAAGTGCACTTTGAAAACAGTTGGAAACCATCCAAACAGTTCTTAATCACTTAAAGGGTACAGAATTCATCATTTAGAACTGCTTTTACCAGAGTATTTTGACTTTTCACAAAGTTAAGATTTGAAGGTAACGAATTCCCATAACAGCGTTTCAGGGCCTGAAAATCACTTTGTGTACACATGTGTAACTTATTTCCACAGGAAACTGTTCAAAACACTTCATTTCTGTGAAAAACTAATGTAAGATGTGTTTCCAAGTGGTTTCACAACATTCAGTTAAGACTCATTGAGTTTCATTCAACTTCAGTTTGGCCCAAAGCAAGTCTGATTTCAAAAAGTGGAGGTTTAGAATGTTGGAAGTGCACTTTGAAAACAGTTTGGAAACCATCCAAACAGTTCTTAACCATAAAAGGTATGGGTTTCATCATTTAGAACTGCTTTTTCAGAGTATTTCACTTTTTACAGAGTTAGAATTGAAGGTATTGACATTCCATCAATGGCGTTTAAGGGCCTGAAAATCACTTTGTGTACACATTGTAACGGCTTGTTTACCCAGGAAACTGTTCAAAACACTTCATTTCTGTGAAAAACTATGTAGATGTGTTTCAAGTGGTTTCACAACATTGAGTTTAAAACTCATTGAGTTTCATTCAACTTCAGTTTCAATGCAAGTCAATGGGTTTCAAAAAGTGAGTATGAGATGTTGAAGTGCACTTTGAAAACGTTGGGAAACCATCAAACAGTTCTTAACCATAAGGGGACTGGGAAAATTTATCATTTAGAACTGCTTTACCAGAGTATTTTCACTTTCTACAGAGTTAGATTTGAAGGTAACTGAATTCACCATATAGAGCGTTTCAGGGCCTGAAAATCACTTTGTATCACAAATGTGGCTATGTTTTCCACCTGAAACTGTTCCAAAACACTATTTCTGAAAACTATGATTAGATGATGTTTCTTGGTTTCACAACATTGCTGTTAAGACCTGAGTTTCATTCAACTTCAGTTTTGGCCCAATGCAAGTCAATGGTTTCAAAATAGTATGAGATGTTGAAGTGCACTTTGAAAACAGTTGAAACCATCAAACAGTTCTTAACCAAGTTCTGGGAATTCATCATTTAGACTGCTTTTACCAAGTATTTTCACTTTCCACAGAGTTAGATTTGAAGGTAGCGAATTCTCCATACAGCGTTTCAGGGCCTGAAAATCACTTTGTGTACACATGTGACGGCTTGTTTTCCACCAGGAAACTGTTCAAAACACTTCATTTCGTGAAAACTATGTAGCAGATGTGTTTCAAGGTTTCACAACATTGCAGTTAAGACTCATTGGTTTCATTCAACTTCAGTTTTGGAAACAATCAATGTTTCAAAGTTATGAGATGTTAAGTGCACTTTGAAAAACAGTTGGGGAAAATATGAAACAGTTCTTAACCATAAGGGTACTGGGGGTTCATCATTTAGAACTGCTTTTACCAGAATATTTTCACTTTCCACAGAGTTAGAAATTTTAAGGTAACTTGAATTCACCATAATACGTTTCAGGGCCGAAAATCACTTTGTGTCACAGTGAAACTGTAAGGGTTTTTTTTTTTTTTTTTAAAAAAATTAATTTTAAATTTTTTGGGTTTTTTGGGCCCAAAATTTTTTTTTAAAAATTTTTGGGAATTTTTTTTAAAAAATTTGGGAAGGAATTTTTTAAACAATTTTTAAAAAAAAAAATTTTGGGGGGGTTTTAAATTTTTTTCCCTTTTTTAAAAATTTTTAAAATTTTAAATTTTAAAAAGGGTTTTTTCCCTAAGGTTTTTTAAAAAATTTTTTTCCCCCGGGGGGGGGTTTTTTTTCCCAAAAAATTTTTTAAAAAAAATTTTTTGGTTTCCGGGGTTTCCCCTTTTTTCCCCTTTTTTTTTTTTTTTTTTGGGGGGGGTTTAAAAGGGGGGAAAAATTTTTTGGAAATTTAAAATTTTTCCCTTTCCCCTTCCGGGGGGGGGGGGTTTTTTAAAAATTTTTTTTTTTAAAAACATTTAAAATTAAAAGGGTTTTAAATTTTTTAAAAAAACCCCCCCCTTTTTTTTTTTTTTTTTTTTTAAGGGGGGGGAAAAAATTTAAAAAATTTTTTTTTTAAAATTTTAAAAATTTTTTTTTTTTTTTTAAAAAAAGGGTTTTTTTTTTTTAAAAAAATTTTTTTTTTGGGGGTAAATTTTTTGGGGAAAAAAAGGGGAAAACCCCCTTTTTTAAACCAAAAAAAAGGGGGGGTTTTAAAAAAGGGTTTTTGGGGGGTTTTTTAAAAAATTGGGAAAAAAACTTTTTTCCAAATTTGGGGGAAAAATTTTTTTTTTCCTTTTTTTAAAAAAAAAAAATTTTTTTTTTTTTGGGGGGGTTTTTTTTTGGGGCCCCCCTTTTTTTTCCCCCAAAAAAATTTTTTTCCCCCCCCCCGGGGAAAAGGGGGGAAAAAAAAGGGGGGAAAACCTTTTTAAAAATTTTTTTCCAAAATTTTTTCCCAAAAAAAAGGGGGGGGGAAAAGGGGGGTTTTTAAAATTTTTTTCCCCCGGGGGGTTTAAAACCCTTAAAAAAAATTTTTTTTTTTAAACCCCGGGGGGTTTTTTTTCCCCCAAAAAAAAAACCCCCTTTTTAAAAATTTTTCGGGGTTTTAAAATTTTTTCCCCCTTTGGGCCTTTTTTTTCCCCCCGTTTTCCCCCTTCAATTTTTTGGGAAAAAAATTTTGGGGGAAATTTTAAAAAAAAAATTAAAACCCCCTTTTTTTTAAAAAATTTTAAAAAAAAAATTTTAAAAAATTTTTAAATTTTAAAGGGGGGAAAAAAAAACCCAAAAATTTTTTTAAAAAAAACCCCGGGGCCCTTTTAAACCCCTTTTTTTAAAAAAAAAAATTTTTTTTTTTTAAAAAACCCCCCCCTTTTTTTTGGGTTTAAAACATTTGGAAAATTTGGGGTTTTTCCAAAAAATTTTTTAAAAAATTTTGGGAAAAAAAAAATTTTTTTTTTTTCCCCAAAAAAAGGGGGGGCCCTTTTTTCCTTTTTTGGGGGGGGTTTTTTTTAAAATTTTTAAAGGGGGGCCCGAAAAGGGGGGGAAAAAAAATTCCCCCCGGGGGGGGGGGAAAAAAATTTTTTTTTAAAGGGGTTTTTTTTTTACCGGAAATTTAAAAATTTTTTAAAAAGGGTTTAAGGGTTTTAAAATTTTTTTTTCCCAAAAATTTAAAATTTTTTTTACCCCCGTTTTCCCCCAATTTTTTGGGAAAAAAAAATTTAAAAAAAAGGGGGCCCAAAAATTTTAAACCCTTAAAATTTTTTTAAAAACCCCCGGGGGGGTTTAAAAACCCTTTTTGGGGGTTTTTTTTTCCCGAAAAATTTTAAAAAAAATTTTAAAAATTTTGGGGTTAAAAAAAAATTTTTTTTTTTTTTTTTTTCCCCGGGTTTTTTTTTTTTTAAAATTTTTTGGGGGGAAAAAAACCCCCTTTGACCGGGGTTTTTCCCCCCCCTTTTTTCCCCCTTTTTTTAAAAATTTAAAAGGGTTTTTGGTTTTCACCCAAAAAAAAAAATTTTTTTTTTCCCCCCCTTTTTTTTAAAAAAAATTTAAATTTTTTTTAAAATTTTTTTGGGGGGTTTTTTTTTTCCCTTAAAAAAAATTTTTTTAAAAAATTTTTTCCGGGATTTCCTTTTTTAAAAAAAAAAAATTCAAAAAATTTTTTTTCCGGGGGGTTTTTTTGGTTTTTCCCCAAAAAAAACCCAAAATTTTTTTTGGAAAAAAGGGGGGTTTAAAAAAATGGTTTTAAAAATTTTAAAAAATTAAAATTTTTTTTTAATTTTTTTAAAAAAAATTTTTTTTTTTTTGGGTTTTTTTTTTAAAAAAAAAAAGGGGGGGAAAAAACCTTTTCCCAAAAATTTTTTTAAAGAAGGGGGTTTTTTTTTTAAAAACCCCAAAAAAATTTAATTTTGAAAAACCTTTCCTTTGGGCCTTTTTTTTTTTAAAAAATTTTTTTTAAAAATTTTTAAAAAAAAAAATTTTTTAAAAAAAAAGGTTTTAAAGGCCAAAAAATTTTTTTAAAAACCCAAAAAGTTTTAAACCCCCGGGGTTTAAAAAGGGTTTTAAATTTTTCCCCTTTAAAAATTGGGGAAAAAAAAAAAAAAGGGGGGGTTAAACCAAATTTTTTTAAAGGGGGTTTTTTTTTTTCCCCAAAAGGAAATTTTAAAAAATTTTTAAAAAGGGGGGGGGGTTTTTCCCCTGGCCCCCCTTTTTTTTCCCCCGGCCCCCAAAAAATTCATTTTGGGAAAAAAAAAGGGGGGAAAAAAATTTTTAAAAAAAATTTAAACAATTGGGCCCTTCCCAAAATTTTTTTTAAAAGGGAAAAAAAATTTTAAAAAGGGTTTTTTTGGGGGGGGGGGGAAAAAAAATTTAACCCAAAAAGGGTTTTTTAAAAATTTTTTCCCCTTTTTTTTTTTTTTTAAAAAAAAAAAAATTTTTTTTTAAAAATTTGGGGTTTTCAATTTTTAAAAAAATTTTTTTTTTTAAAAAATTTTTAAAACCCCTTTTTTTAAAAATTTTTTTTTGGGGGGGGGTTTTAAAAAAAAAATTGGGGCCTTTTCCCCTTTTCCCTTTGGGCCCGGGGGGTTTAAAAACCCTTTTGGGGTTTTTTTCCCCGGAAAAAAGGGGGAAAAAAAAACCTTTTTCCTTTGGGCCGGGGGTTTAATTTTTTTTTTTGGGGGGTTTTTTTTAAAATTAAAAAATTTTTTTTTTTAAAAAAATACAAAAGGGGGGAAAAACCCCCTTTTTTTTGGGGGGGGTTTTTCCCCCAAATTTTCCCAAAAAAATTTTTTTTGGGGTTTAAAAAGGGAAAGGTTTGGGTTTTTAAAAAATTTAAAATTTTTTCCCCCAAAGGGCCCGGGGGGGGGAAAAAAAAAACCTTTTAATTTAAAATTTTAAAAAAGGGGTTTCCCCCCCTTGGGGGGGGGAAAAAAATTTTTTTTTCCCCCTTTTTTTTTTTTTTTAAAAAAAAATTTTTTTTAAAATTTGGGTTGGGGAAAATTTTTTAAAAAGGGGGGGCCCTTTTTTTTCCCCGTTTTCCCTTTTTTTTTAAAAAAAATTTTTTTTTTTTTGGAAAAAGAAAAAAAATTTTTTTTGGGAAAAAAATTTTTTTAAAAGGGTTTTAAAAATTTTTCCCCCCAAAAAAGTTTGGGGAAAACCAAAACCCCCCCTTTTTTAAAAAACATTTTTTCTTTTTTTTTCCCCCAAAAAAAAGGTTTAAAATTTTTTTAAAAAAAAGGGGGAAAATTTTTTTAAAAATTAATTAAATTTTTAAAAAACCCCAAAATTTTTTTGGAAAAATGGGTTTTTTTAAGGGGGAAAAAATTTTTAAAAAAAAAAGGGCCCCCCGTTTTCCAAAAAGGGGGTTTTTTTTAAAATTTTGGAAATTTTTAAAAGGATTTTTTCCCCCCGGGGGGGGGGGTTTTTTTTTTTTAAAAAAATTTTTTTAAAAAATTTTTAAAAAAAAAAAAAATTTTTTTTAAAAAAAATGTTTTGTTTTTTTTTTCCCCCAAAAATTTTTTTAAAAAAAATTTTTTTTCCCCAAAAAAGGGGGGGGGGTTTTTTTTAAAAAAATTTTTAAAAAAGGGGAAAAAAAACCTTTTTTCCCCGGGGAAAAAAAATTTTTTTTTTTTGGGTTTTTGGGAATTTTTTTAAAAAGGGGGAAAAAAAAATTTTTTTTTTGGGGGGGAAAAAATTTTTTTTTTTTTAAAATTTTTTTTCCCCGGGGGTTTAAAAAATTTTTTTAAAAAGGGGGGTTTTTTAAAAAATTTTTTTTTTTCATTTGGCGGTTTTTTTTTAAAAAAAAAAAAAAAAAATTTTTTTTAAAAAAAAAAAAAGGGGGGGGGGTTTTTTTTTTTTTTAAAAATTAAAACCCCAAAATTTTTTTCCAAATTTTAAAAACCTTTTGGGAATTTTTTAAAAAATTTTTTTTTTGAAAAAGGTTTTTCAAAAAACCCCCCCCCAAAAAAAGAGAAAATTTTTAAAAATTTTTTTTTTTTTTTTCCAAAAAATTTTTTGGGGGGAAAAAAAAGGGGGCCGGGGAAAATTTTTTAAAAAAATTTTTTTTTTCCCCCCCAAAAAAAAAGGGGAAAAAAAAAAAATTTTTTTTTGGGTTTTAAAAATTTTAAACCCTTAAAATTTTTTTTTTTTCCCCCGGGGGGGGGGTTTTTTTTTTTTTTTTTTTAAAAAAAAAAAATTTTTAAAACCAAACCCCAACCAAAAATTTTAAAAACCTTTTAAAAATTTTCCGGTTTTTTCCCCAAAAAATTAAAAAAATTTTTTTTTTAAAAAAAAAAGGGGGGGTTTTAAAAAAATTTTTTAAAAAATTTTTTTTAAAAGGTTTTTTTTAAAAAAAAATTTAAAAAATTTTTTTTTTTAAAAAATTTTAAAAAAAAAAACCCCCTTTTTGGGCCCGGGGGTTTTTAAAAAAAATTTTTTGGGGTTTTTTTCCCCGGAAAAAAGGGGGAAAAAAAATTTTTTTTGGGGGGGGAAAAAATTTTTTTAAAATTTTTTTTTTTTTCCCCCAAAAAAAAAATTTTTTAAAAAAAATTTTTTTTTTTCCAAAATTTTTTAAAGGGCCGGGGGGGTTTTTTCCCCCCCGGGCCCCAAAAAAAAAAAAAAAAGGGTTTGGGGGTTTTTTTTAAAAAAGGGGGGGTCCCTTTTTTTAAAAAATTTGGGGGGAAAAATTTTAATTTTTTAAAAAATTTTTTTTCCCCGGAAAAAGGGAAAAAAAAATTTTTTAAAACCCCCGGGGCCGGGGGCCTTTTTTTTTGGGGGGGTTTTTTCCCCCCAAAAAAAATTTTAAAATTTTTTTTAAAAATTTTTCGGGGTTTTAAAATTTTTTAAAAAAATTTTTTTTCCCCAAAAAATTTTTCCCCCAAAAAAATTTAAAAATTTTTTTTTTTAAAAAGGGGGAAAAAAAGGGAAATTTTAAAAACCCTTTGGGCCCGGGGGGTTTAAATTTTTTTTTTTAAAATTTTATTTCCCAAAAAAAGGGGAAAAAAATTTTTCCCCAAATTAAAAATTTTTTTTTCCCGTTTTCCTTTTTTCCCCCCAAAAAAAAAAAAAAAAAATTTTTTTTTTTAAATTTTTAAAGGGTTTAAAACATTTTTTTTGGGGTTTTTTCCCGGGGAAAAAAAAATTTTTGGGAAAAAATTTAATTTGGGGGTTTTGGGGGAAAAAAAAAATTAAAATTTTTTTTTTGGGGGGCCCCAAAAAAAAAAAAAGGGGGGAATTAAATTTTAAAATTAAAACCCCCCCCTTTTTTCCCGGGGGGGGTTTTTTTGGGCCTTTTTTAAAATTGGAAATTTCCCCAAAAAATTTTTTTTTTTTTAAAAAAAAAATTTTTGGGGCCCCAAAAAAAATTTTAAATTTTAAATTTTTTTGGAAAAAAAATTTTTTTTTTAAAAAAAAAAAAAAAAATGGTTTTTAAAAAAGGGGAAAAAACCCCCCCTTTTTTTTTTTGGGAAAAAAATTTTAAGAATTTTTTTCCCCAAAAAATTTTTTAAAACCAAAAAAAAAAAAGGGGGGGGAAAAACCTTTTGGAAAAATTTTAAAGGGTTTTTTTTTTTCCCCAAAATTTTAAAAAAAATTTTTAAAAATTTCCGGTTTTTCCCAAACCCTTTTTTTAAAATTTTTTTCCCCAAAACCCCCTTTAAAACCCCTTTTTTTAAAAAACCCCCAAAAAAGGTTTAAAAAAAAAAAATTTTTTAAAAATTTTTTTTCGGGAATTTTTTAAAAAAAAGGGGGGGGCCCCCTTTAAAAATTGGGGAAAAAAATTTTCCCCAAAAAGGGCCCCCGGGGGGCCTTTTTGGAAAAAAATTTTTTTTTTTTTTAAAAAAAATTTTTTTTGGGGGGAAAAAATTTTTTTTTTTGGTTTTTTTAAAAATTTTTAAAACCCCCAATTTTTTCCCCTTTAAAATTTTTATTTTTAAAAAAATTTTTTTTTTTAAAAATTGGGCCCCCAAAAATTTTTTTAAAAAAAAAGGGAAAAAAGGGGGGTTTTTTTTTAAAAAATTTTTCCCCCCCCAGGTTTTTTTTAAAAAAACCCCCAAATTTTCCGGGTTTTTTAAAAAAATTTTTTTTTTGGGGTTTTTAAAAAAAAGGAAAAAAAACCCTTTTTGGGGAAAAAAATTTTTTGTTTAAAATTTTTTTTTTTTAAAAAGGTTTTTTTTTTTTTCCCCCAAAAAAAAATTTTAAAAATTTAAAAAAGGTTTTTTCATTAAAACCCCCCCAAAAAAAAAAAAATTTTAAAAAATTTTTTTAAAAAATTTTTAAAAATTTAAAAAAAAGGGGGGTTTTTTTCCCCCCCCAAAAAAAAATTTTTTTAAAATTTTTACCCCAAAAAAAACCCAAAAACCCTTTGGGGGAAAAAATTTTTTTTTTAAACCTTTTTTTTTTAAAAAGGAAAAAAATTTTTTTTTTTTCCCTTTTGGGGTTTAAAAATTTTAAAAAAAACCTTTTTTTTCCCTTTCCCCTTTTTTAAACAAAGGGGTTTTTTGGGTTTTAATTTTGGGGGAAAAAAAAAACCCCCAAAAGGTTTTAAAAGGGTTAAATTAAACCTTTTAAAGGGGTTTAAAAAATTTTTTTTTTAAAGGGGGGTTTTTTTCCCCCAAAAATTTTTTTTTTTGAAAAATTTTTGGGGTTTTTTTTGGGGGTTTTTTCCCCCGGAAATTTTAAAATTTTTTTTAAATTTTTTCCCAAAGGGGGGTTTTTTTTTTTAAATTTCGGAAGGAATTTTTTTTAAAAAAAGGGGCCCAAAAAAACCCAAAAAAAGGGAAAGGGGAAAAATTTTTTTTTTTTTAAAGGTTTTAAACCCCCAAAAATTTTTTTTTTAAAAAATTTTTTTTTTTTTAAAAACCTTTTTTTCCCCAAAAGGGGTTTTTTAAAAAGGGGGGCCCAAAATTTTTTTGGGAAAAATTTTTTTTTTTAAGGGGCCCCTTTTTTAAAAAATTTTTTCTTTTTTTGGGGGGCCCAAAGCAAGGAAAAAATTTGGGGGTTTTTTGGGGGGTTAAACCCTTTTGGAAAAAAAATTTAAAAAAAAAATTTTTGGGAAAAAATTTTTAAAAATTTTTTTTTTAAAAAAAAAAAAAAAAAAAAAACCCCCAAAAAGGGTTTTAACCTAAAACTTTTTCCCCCTTTTTTTTTTTTTTTTTTTTAAAATTTTTTTAAAAAGGGGGCCCGGTTTTTTTTTTGGAAAAAAAAATTTTTTTTTTTTTAAAAAATTTTCCCCCAAAAAAATTTTTTTAAAAAAATTTTTTTTTGGGGAATGCAAAAAAGGGGCCCCCCCCCAAAAAAAAAAATTGGGGGTTTTAAAAAAATTTTTTTTCCCCCTTTTTTTAAAAAATTTTTCCCAAAACCTTTCCCAAAAAAATTTTTTTTTTTACCTTTTTTTCCCCCAAAAAGGAAAAATTTAATTTTTAAAAAAAAAATTTTTTTTTTTAAAAAAAATTTTTTTTCCCTTTTTTTTTCCCCCCCTTTTTCCCTTTTTTTTTTAAAAAAAAATTTTTTTTTTTTAAAAAAAAAAAAAAACCCTTAAAGGGGGGGAATTTAAAAAAAAAAGGTTTTTTTTTTTCCCCGGAAAAAAGGGGGAAAAAAAAACCCCCCCCGGGGGGGGAAAAAAAAAGGGGTTTTTTTTTCCCCCAAAAATTTTAAAAAAAATTTTTTTTTAAAATTTTGGGGGTTTTTTTTTGGGGAAAAAAGGGAAAAATTTTTTTTTTTAAAAAAAAACCCCCAAAAAAATTTTTTTTAAAAAAGGGTTTTAAACCTTTTTAAAAATTTTTTTTTTAAAAAAAATTTTTTTTGGGAAGTTTTCCAAAAAATTTTAAAATTTTTTTTTTTAAAAAATTGGAAAAAAAAAATTTTTTCCCCTAAAAAAAATTTTTTTTTAAAATTTTTTTAAAAAAAAATTTTTTTTTTAAGGGGGGTTTAAAACCCTTAATTTTTTAAAAAATTTCCGGGGGGTTTTTTTTTTTATTTTTTTTAAAACCTTTAAATTTTCCCCCAAAAAAAAAAAAAAAAAAAATTTTTTTTCCCCTTTTAAAAATTAATTTTTTCCCAAAAATTTTTTTTCCGGGAAAATTTTAAAAATGGTTTTGGGGAATTTTTCTTTTAAAAATTGGAAAAAAAATTTTTAAAAATTTGGGGGAAAAATTTTTTTTTAAAAAAATTTTTTTTTCCCCGGGGGTTTAAAAATTTTTAAAACCCCCTTTAAGGGTTTAAAAAAATTTTTTTTTAAATTTTTTCCCCAAAATTTTCCCCCCAAAAAAATTTTTTTTTTTAAAAAAAATTTTTTTTTGGGTTTTAAAAAGGGGGGGTCCCTTTTTTTTTGGGGGGGGCCCCAATTTAAATTTTTTTTCAAAAATTTTTAAATTTTAAGGTTTAAAAATTTAAAAAAATTTTTTTTTTAAAAATTTTTAAAAAAAAAAAAAAACCTTTTTTGGGGGGTTTTTTTTTCCCCCCCAAAAAAAAAAATTTTTTAAAAAAAAAAAGGGTTTTTAAAAATTTTAAAAAAAAGGGGTTTTTTTTTAAAAAAAAAAAATTTTTTTTTTTGGAAAAATTTTAAAAAAATTTTAAATTTTAAACCCTTTTAAAAAAAAGGGGGAAAAAAAAATTTTTCCCCGGGGGGGGGGTTTTTTTTAAAAAAAGGGGGGGAAAAAAGGGGGTTTTAAAACCCCAAAAAAACCCCAAAAATTTTTGGGTTAAAAAAAAAGGGTTTTTTTTTTAAAAAAAATTTTAAAAAAATTTTTTTAAAATTTTGGGGGGGTTTTTTTTAAAAAAATTTTTTCCCCGGGTTTTTAAAACCCTTTTTTAAAAAATTTTGGGGGTTTGGAAAAGGGGTTTTAAAATTTTTTTAAAAAAAAATTTTTAAAAATTTTTGGGCCCCTTTTGGGGGGGAAAAATTTTTTTTTTAAAAAATTTTTAAAAAAAAATTGGGTTTTAAGGGTTTTACATTGTTAACCCTGAGTTTCATTCAACTTCATTTGGCCCAATGCAAGTCTTAGGTTTTAAAAGTGATATGAGATGTTGAAGTGCACTTTTAAAACAGTTGAAACCATCAACAGTTCTTAACCATAAGTCAGAAATTTAAACATTAGAACTGCTTTAAGTATTTTCACTTTCCACAGAGTTAATTTGAAAGTAAATTGAATTCACCTAACTTTGTTTCAGGGCCTGAAAATCACTTTGTGTAAAATTTGGCGGCTTGTTTTCCACCGGAAACTGTTTTAAAACCCTTTATTTCTGTGAAAACCTTTCAAAGTGAAAAAGGTTTTTGTTGACTATTGATTTCATTCAAAGGGGCCCCAACATCAATTTTAAAATTTAGATTTTTTGCATTTGAAACTTGGAACTCAAAGTTTTAACCCTAAGGGTTTAAATTTATTTGAATGCTTTAAAGTATACTTTTTGATTAAGGTTTAAAACTCACTTCAGGGCCGAAAAAACTTTTGAACCTTTAAGATCATTTTTCCCAGAAATGTAAAAACTTATTCTTTAAACTTCGAGATGTGTTTCAAGTGTTTCACAACATTTCAGTTAGCTCATTGAGTTTCATTCAACTTCAGTTTTGGCCTAACAGTCTTTGGGGTTTCCAAAGAGGTATAGAAAGTTGAAATACTTGATAAACAGTTGGGAAACCATCCCAAAATGTTCTTAACCCTAAGGTCTGAAAATTTATCATTTAGAACTGCTTTTACCAATTTTTTCACTTTACAAGTTAGATTTTAAAGGGAACTGATTCACCATAACTCGTTTCAGGCCTGAAAATCACTTTTTGTACACTTATAGGACTTGTTTTCACCAGGAAACTTTTCAAACACTTCATTTCTGTGAAAAACTTTTGTGCAGATGTGTTTCAAATGCTTTTTTCCACATGCAGTTAAGACTTTGAGTTTCATTCAACTTCAGTTTTGGCCCCCAAAGCGATCAAAGGGTTTGAAAGTAGTGGATGTTGAAGTGCATTTGAAAACAGTTGGGGAAAAAATCAAGCAGTTCTTAACCATAAGGGTCTGGGAATTCATCATTTAGAACTGCTTTTACCAGAGTATTTCACTTTCCACAGGTTAGTTGAAGGTAACTTGAATTCACCATAGGCTTCAGGGCCTGAAATCACTTTGGACACTAGGCTTGTTTTTAAGAAATGTCAAAAACTTTTTTCGTGAAAAAATATGTTAGATTGTTAAGGGTTTTCCCCCAACGTTAAACTCATTGATTTCATATTATTTGGCCCAATGGGCAAAGGGTTTGAAAGTGAGAAAATTTCCCAAACATTTTAAAACAGTTGGGAACCATCAAGTCTTGCTAAAAGTGGGGAATTATCATTTGAATTTTTCCAGAGTATTTTTCACTTTAAGGGGTTAGATTTGAAGTAACTTGTTCACCATAAGCTTTCAGGCCCGAAAATACTTTTACCATATTTGGCGTTTCACCGGAAAAGTTCAAATTTTATTTTGTGAAAACATTATGATCTGGTTTTCCCAAATTTCAGTTAAGACTCTTGAATTTCAAATTTTAGTTTTGCCCAAAAAGTAATGGTTTCTAAAAAGTGAATGAATAAGTGCTTTGAAAAAGTTGAACATCAAAGTTTTAACCTTAAAAGGGAATTTAAACATTTTAAACTTTTTGGGGAAATTTTCACTTTAAAAGGGTTTGAGAAGTAACTTATTTACCATAACGCGTTTCAGGCCTGAAAATACTTGTGAACATATCCCTTTTTTCCACCAGGGAAATGTCAAACCTTCATTTTGAAAAAATATCGAGTTTTCAATTCTTTCAAACATTGCTTAAGTCATTTGGGTTTTACAACTTCAGTTTTGGCCAATGAAGTCAATGGGTTTAAAAAGTGAAGTATGAGAGTTTAAATTTAAGAGTTGGAAACCCTAAAAAAGTTTAACCATAAGGGCTAACATAATTTGAATGCTTCAAAATTTTCATTTTCCCCGAGATTAAATTTTAAGGTAACTTGAATTACTAACTTTTCAGGCCTAAAATCACTTTGTGTAACATGTATGGCCTTTTTTTCCCCCGAACTTTAAAACCTTCATTTCTGTGAAAACTATTCGCGATGTGTTTCAAGTGGTTTCAAACATTGCGTTAAGACTCATTGGTTTCATTCAACTTCAGTTTGGCAATGCAAGTCAAGGATTTCAAAAAGTGGTATGAGATGTTGAAGTGCACTTTGAAAACAGTTGGGAAACCATCAAACAGTTTAACCATAAGGGTACTGTGGAATTCATCATTAGAACTCTTTTCCAGGTATTTTCACTTTCACAGAGTTAGATTTAGGTCTTGATTCACCAACCTTTGGGCCCGAAAATCACTTTGTTTAAATGTTGGGTGTTTTCCTCCAGAACTGTTTAAAACCTTCATTTCTGTGAAAAACTATGTGAGAAAGGTTTCAAGTGGTTTCACAACATTGCAGTTAAGACTTTGAGTTTCATTTTAACTTCAGTTTTGGAATGCAAGTCAAGGATTTCAAAAAATGGTATGAGATGTGAAATGCACTTTGAAAAACAGTTGGGAAACCATCAAACGTTCTTAACCATAAGGGTCTGGGGAATTCATCATTTAGAACTGCTTTTCCAAAAGTATTTTCACTTTCCACAGAGTTGATTTGAAGAACTTTAATTCACCATAACCCTTTTACCTGAAAATCACTTTGTACACATGTTGACACTGTTTTCAAAACGCTCAAAACTTATTTCGTAAACATTGCAAAGGTTTTTAATGGTTTTTTTAAATTTAGTTAAAATTTGAGTTTCTTAACCCGTTTTTGGCCCCCTAAAAATTTGGTTTAAAAGGGTTGGGGGAATTACTTTGAAAAACTTAAAATTTTTACTTTTAAATGGGTCCCGGGGGAAATTAATTTAACTCTTTTCCAGGGTATTTTACTTTCCAGGGGGTTGTTTAAGGAACTTTTCAAAAAACTCTTTCGGGCCGAAAAACCCTTTTTACCAAAGGGCCTTTCCACCCGGCTTTTTAAAAATTATTTTTTAAAAACTTTTGGAATGGTTTTAAAGTTTAAAATTTAGTTAAAATATTGATTTTTTTAACCCGTTTTTGGAACAATCAAAAGGGAAAAAAAATAGGTTAAC
>NW_024377292.1:0-9000 GCF_016835505.1 Polypterus senegalus
CCAAGCCCCCTCTTTTATTTGAAGACCTCTTGACTGGCAAGAACCCGCTGTCCCGAAATTACTGTGATCATATCAGGGAATACAACTCTGCTTTAGCTTTCGTGTCAATGGGCACACACATTGCTCAACCATCTGGACAAGGACCGTATGCTTTTAGAATCCACGGTCAAATTTATCACCAGGTCTCTCCTTTATATTACAATCCTGCCACGTCACCACAATACGGTAATCTATATATCTTCGATTCTGCTGAGGCTACCAGTCAACATTTGCAAAAGGAATGTAATAGCGCTTGCAGTAACATTTTGTTGCTTCAACTAGACAACATGATATGCCAGGTTAATTCCTTCGCAAAGTCTTACATGCAAATGCATGACATTATCACTCACGTTTACTCTGTTACTGCTGTACGAATGGTGTTCATGGAAAATCCAGGTCTGGATATGAGAACGTATAACGCCCCGTCCTGTCAAACTGATGTTGCTGCTTTGTAGGTGAAAACGGGGAACCTCCTGCACAACGCGACATTTGCATATATCCAAGGGGAGATGCTTGCAAGCGTATCTCTGTTCTCAATATGAACTGTGACCCCATGGTTTTTCCACTGCTATTCCCTTTCGGAGATCCAGGCTGGCACATACAATTAACCCATGTTGAGTAAAAGCGAACCGCGAAAAAAACGCGAGTCACACAGCTCCAATTTTATGCTTTCAGGCTTGCCATGAGATCTTCATTTAGTGTCTTGCATTCCAGTGGCAAACTCTTCCAGCAATACATTGCCGACGCATATGTCAGAACAAAAGGCGCGCTTCTACATTACCTTCGCTCACATCAACAAGATTGGTCCGCCAGTTTTCTGTCACGGAAGATTGTGTGTTGGTTTGTTCCGTGCATTGTTACAATGTTGCATTTCTTGCTGATTTATTACATTACCGATTTTTCAAATGTTAATTTTCTCCTTGTGCTTAAAAATCATTTAAAAAACCGGCCTGATTATGCGGCGTATGGTACACCGCGGGTTAGCTAGTAGACTTTATTTCACATTTACAATATATTAACTTTAAAATACGTGTGCCGATCTCTCGGTAAAACATAAAGTATATGCTTAGATGTGAACCTTACAGCAGTGTATGTTTGAATGAGGCTTCTTTGCCGCTAGAAAGAGTCACCGCCCCTTAGAGACGGAACATCAACAGCTCTGAACCTATGAGCTTTCTCACAAACGTCCCGCGTGTTTCGCTCCGCCCTTCCAAGGCGTTACGGGTCCCTAGGTGCTGCATAAAGTGTTCTGCTTCGCGGGTGATACTACAATAACTATTCAAACATTCCGAGTGTGTCCAAGAGCTTTCCATAAGGTAGGTGTTTTCGCTTTCTCCAGCCTTTGGAGTTTTTTTTAGTTTTTTCTGTCCACCCTGGCCATCGGACCTTACTCTTATTCTATGTTAATTAATGTTGACTTATGTTTATTTTTTATTGTGTCTTCTATTTTTCTATTCATTTTGTAAAGCACTTTGAGCTACATTTTTTTTGTATGAATATGTGCTATATAAATAAATGTTGATTGATTGATTTTTCTTCCGCAATGGCTGGCATGGCAAAAAATACTTTTGTGGTTGAGGGTAAGTGTAGATTATCGAAATATATGACGTTAATGCCCGTTTTATCAAACTGTTGAAATGATATTCTTTTATATCCGCTTTCAAATCAGATAGTTCCAGTGACGAAGAGCAATCTCAAAGCAGCCTCTCACTCGGAGGTATGTTTTCTGCTTTTAAATGAAAAAACTGTATCTAGTCGTAACACCCACAGTTTATAAATGAATTATTTTTCTTATTTCAGAAGGCTTAGTTTCTGGCCGGTTGGCTGTTCAAAAAGTGAGTCAGATCTTCTTTCGGCCGTACTTTTAAATCGAAATATTGTTTATAAGACCGTGCCGATTTAAAACTTTTAACGTCTTTAAGTTTGTACAAACTTATTACTTTTAATGGTAATGCACGTTTCATGCTAATTATAGTAGTTATACAGACTAACCTTTATTAATCGAAATATTGCTTATGAGACCACTCCGATTTAAAACTTTTATTGTCTAAGTATGTATAAACTTATTACTTTTTAATGTTAATGTACGTCTCATACTTATTACTTTTAATGGAAATGCATAACCTTATAAGAACGTTCCGGCTGATTACTTTTAATGCAGTGGTCTTTAAGTACTTACAAACCTAAGGGGTATTGCACAAAAGTAGAATTAAGAAAGCCAGGATAACAGAACAGTCGCGGCTTGACCTAGTTTAATCAGTGCATCCTGGCTTAATCCGTTGCACGTTTGCTGAGCCAGGATGAGAACGCGCGGATATGTTAAGCCAGGGTGTATATAGTTTGGATAAATGCGCGTTCATGGTATTCTTAAAAAGATCACGAAATCGATCACAGAATCACCGATGCAAAAATGGACAAAACCCGTGCGGCATACTTTTCGCCTAATGAGCAACAGCTTCTTATGGAAACGTATGAAGAAGTGAAACATATAATATGTAAAAAAGGCAATACAGCTGCTGTAATAAAGCAAAGAGAGCATGCCTGGCAAACAATAGCGGACCGATTGAATGCGTAAGTAGTCCAAATAACCAGTGCTCCACTGAAACCCTCATAATTACAATTCAAGGAGTTACTTGTCATTTTCAAAAATAATTGTATACTTTGCCTTAAATGTGTCCAGTGGACATGCATTTAACATGAAGAATAATTGCAAACACTTACCCACTATATGCATCTATTTGATATATTTAGTTTATTTTATGTCTCTAATGTGTTTAATCCTTTTACTCTTATCTATTTGTATGTAGGTTTTGTTTCTAATTAATTTGATGTAATCTATAATCAGATAATTTGCTCTATTTTTATCCATCTAATCTATTTTATCATTTGTATCTTTCTATTCCTCTTAAAGAACAAACATGTCTGGCCAAAAAAGGACTTGGCAGCAAGTCAAGATTAAATACAAGAATATTTTGCAGGCTGGTAAGTGACTTGTTTGCTGAGAACATAGGTGACATGTTTGCTGACATTTTATTATCTGTGCTGTTTTAGCCATAAAAAGAAAAGTCATATTACTGGTACGGGGTGGCCCTCCAACCCAAGACTTCACCCCAGCAGAGGAGCTGGCCCTGGACTTAAATAAAGGGAAGCCAGTGATTGAAGGGATCCAGGGAGGGACAGCCACTGACTCTGGCCCAGCAAGGGATACTGGCCTCTTCATACAATGTACATTATTGCCATACTACTGCGCATGGAAAATATTAAAATCCATTTATATTTTGTTATGTGGACTGTGTGACTTTGCTTTACCTTGCAGTGGCTGGTAACACTCTTACACTTTTGGATCCCCCAGACTATGATTTGCCGGTGAGTATTCTTTATTAAATCATTGGCTTTGCGTGTTCTGTCAAAAATATCAATACCAGTAATGAATATGGCAGAGGGAAGCCACATCTACAGCAGTGGAGTGCACTTCTGCCGATGATGAGACCGTGTCGTTGGACTCTAGAAGGCTCGAGGTATCATGTCAATTTTGTGGAAATGGACACATTTTTAAGTTTATAATAGATAAGAAGTCAGGAAGTGGTACTAATAGAAAATATCATTTGTTAAAGGATCCTGACATTGGGCAGTCTGATAAGCAGCCTGGTAACATAGTGAGTATTGCCTAAAGTAAATTTACATTATGCAAAATTGTGCTATGCTAACAAAAAGGTGTTCACAGAATTCACAAACTGTCAGACATCTCTACACAACACATCTTAAGAGACAGATCGAGCTTTCAGAAGTCAAGATTGATGTGAACAAAAGAAAGCTGCAGGACATGGACCTTGACATGCAAATTAAACGCAAGACACTGAGGAAACTAGAACTGGAAATCCAGAAACTACAAACAGAAGTAAGTGACTTCAGTTCATACTGTAACCATGACTGTAACCCAATGTATTAATCATCATAATTTGTTCTGTCCACAGCTCCAAGCTGACAAGTGATAACAGCAAAATAATAAAAGAAAAATATTCCAAAACCATTGTGGTCTTCTACAATTTTTATGACTGTCAGGTACACTTTATAGTGATCGATCCAGTGAAGTGGAACTAGAATTTGGGAAGATAACCACAGTGTGTGCTACTGATGCCAAATAAAATGCATGTACACATGAAAAAGTTATATAGCCTACATTATCCTTTATTAAGGGATGGGCTAAATCAAAACTAAATTAACTGAAATAATTTGCAATGTATTGTTCTCTAACAAGTCTACCATTTCTGTTATCTGGGAATATGGCAGCATTGTCCCAATCAACATCCAAAGCAACTCTGGGAGCCCTTTCTTTTCTTAGGCTGGCAATATTGTGCAGCACTGTGCAGGCAACAGTCACGTCGCATGCTCTGTCTGGGAAGACCCTCAGGTGGTGCAGGCACTGAAATCGGGATTTCAGGAGGCCGAAGGTCATTTCAATTCGAGCCCTGGTTTTGGCATGGGCATGGTTGTAAGCTTGCTGTGCTGGGGTTTGGGGGTCTGTAAGGGAGTCATCAGAAATGTCTCACAGGCATAACCTTTGTCCCCAGCAGCACACCAGAGAACTCACCTGTGAATACAAAACATAATTCTTACAAGTACTGTACTCTTGCTGTTCAAGGTGCTTAAAAAATGGGGTGGTTTACCTAGAGAGAGTCTCTGGTAAATTCTACTGGCCGAAAGATTCTGGAGTCGTGGACTGAGCCAGGCCACTTTGCCTCTAAATTTGTGATAAGGCAGTCAGCATCACAGATCATCTGTAACAATATATAGCCTATTAAGGTAATTTAATGCACAGAATAATTATGTAGCTGACAGTAACCATTACTTATTCTTACCTGAACATTGACACTGTGGAAGGATTTCCTGTTCACATAATCTCCCTCATGTGCCCCTGAGGGGCGTTGGATACGAATATGGGTGCAATCCACTGTACCAATTACATTAGGAAAAGCTATAACACAAAACAATGACTGTCATACTGTGACTGTGCTAATGTAACATTTTGTAGTAATCTGTTATTATTCATGTTACCTGCAATCTTGTAGAACTCCTCCTTGATGTGGATGAATCTTCTGTGGCCAGGAAGGTGATAAATATGTGCACAAGAGATTTCAATGCCAGACTTACTTTTCTTATTGTGCGGCAAATAGTGGCTTTATTGAGGTTTTCTGCATCACCGACAGAATACAGAAACATGCCACTTGCAAAGAATCACAGTGCTATGCAGACCATCTGTGGGACAGTGAGAGCATGGCTCCGTGCGGTCCTGTGCTGTATGTTTGGACCCAGCAGCCTACACAAATATCTGATGCCATCACTTGAGAATCTGTACCTCTCAGTCAGATATTCGTCTGAAAAGGCCAATGGGTCTGCCCTATCTCGGAAGACTCTTTCATGCCTGAATGCTCGTCTGAGTATTAAAACTTCCTCATCAACTACATCATTCAACAAAGGGCAAGCCATTGTGGATAGGAAACACACAAATCTTTAGTCTATATATACTACGTATTGACCTCGTTACGGACTTAATTGAAACCACATTTGCAAATTGAGGAGCCATTTCTTATTATCTCATCAACTGCAATAAAATATAATATATTGATATTTTTTATCATTCAACAATACATTTCTACTGTATACTTGCATATATAGATATACATAGTCTATATTCTATTTCTCATATTGTATAGTATAGTTCTTTTGCACTGTGTTGGCATTCATTGTGGACAGCAAAGTAATAATTGCTCAGGAAAATGTGCTTTCCTCACTGGGTGTTTTAAATCTCTTTAAATCTCGAATAATATATATATTCATCAAACCTCTGACAGTGAAATGAACAGCAGTTTTCAATAATAACTAAAATGACAGTACGCATAAATAGATGAATGACAGTATATCTAGTTTTTTAATGCAGGACCATGAAATGACTAAAACACATTAATATCTAGTAGGATTTAGGGAGGAACTAGCCGATAAATCACTAAGATTAATCTTAGCCTGGTTGTTAGCCTGCTCTGGAGCAGGCTAGCTGCAAAGTGTAAATCTCCATAGTAACTTAATGTAGATTAATTTAGCCTCCCTTCATGCAACCGAGTCAGGGCTAAATTCAGCCCGGATAAGCAGAAAATCCCAGCTTAATTCCTTATCTTGGTTTTGTGCAATACCCCCCTAGTCTTTTATATTTTAGAATCGGAGGGTAAACTGTTTGATTCTTTAAATCTAACTAGTTCGCAATTGGAGGATTTAATAGCTGAAAGAGATTGTCTTTTTGAGAATAAAAATCCTGCCTCAGCCAAAGAGTCCCCAGAAAGTAAGTATCACTTTCCACTGAGGGTTCGTGTGTGTGTATGTGTATGTGTGTGTGTGTGTTTCGGGAAGAAAATAAGGCGTAGGGGTTAAATATGTACTTTTTAGCAGAATACTCAACGCCCCCAAAGAGCGGGTTTTCTTCCGAAGTTTCCAGTCAGCATCTAGAATCAGCGCAAAGGCCCTTAGACAGTCTACTATTGAACATCTCCTTCACACAGCCCGGTAAGTTGAACTATTTGTGCGAGTGCGCAGCAAATGTTTATTTTTAAAAAAAACTTAGTAATGCTTGTTTTTTCAGAACCAGCCTCTCCTGGCTTACTGACTCAGATACTTGGGGGTTCACCGCCATTTGCATCATCACCCGGACTTCTCACCCAAATAATCGATGAACCTGAAAGATTTGATCCCGCTGCTAAGGCTGCTGAACTGAAGGCTGAAATCGAATGAGTGCTGTTGATTTTTCAAAGTGCATTACCGGACCTTTTACCCCTGTCTCCAGATATACGTGAAAAGGTTATTTTATTGTATGCAATTTTAGAAAACTTGTTCCCCAAATAATGTCTGGCAAAAGGTGCACAAGTGAGGACTTGGACGCTGGGAGCGGTTCTCAAAATGCTGGTTTATTGCATGATATGGCGAATGAGCTCTGCTTTTCTATTCGGCCCCCAAAAATGCCTACTCCACCACCCTGATATTTTAATGAATTGGAATATATTAATTGGCAAAATCAAAACCTGTTCCAAATTAATAATATAATAGCGACCATGAGAGTTCCTTCACCTGTTACCACTCCCATTGACTTTGACCAGCTTGACAGCCTTTTAGAAGCCCTACGTCCAGTAGCCACCCCAGATGAAATGCAAATATTAAATAACTTGTTAGAAAGGGTTCAGCGGTCTTTGAACGAAAATGTGAATGCTCAAACAGGTCATGGTTTAACAAACATGTCGGGTTCTGTAAATGCTGCCCCCTCTTACAGTATGGCCACATCAGTCTCGGTTACTCCCTTAGCTACATCTGTACCTTCTGCTCAAGTCTCCTCTGTTTCTGTCCCTGTAGCTTCCACTTCTGGGCCCTCTGCTCCAGTCATGCCCCCCTCCGGGCCCTCTGCTTCGGCACCAGTTGCTAACGCCTCTACTTCAGTCTTGCCCCCTTTTTCTAACCTCGTTATTTCAGCTAGCCCTTCTGGTGCCAAGCCGTCTACTTTAGTATGCCCCTCTGTCCCAGTCACTGTCTCCTCTGTTTCTGTCCCTGTAGCTACCACTTCTGTCTCGGTAATCTCTGCTCCAGTCACGGTCTCCTCTGTTTCTGTCCCTGTAGCTACCACTTCTGTCTCGGTAATCTCTGCTCCAGTCTCCTCTGTTTCTGTCCCTGTAGCTACCACTTCTGTCTCGGCAATCTCTGCTCCAGTCACTGTCTCCTCTGTTCCAGTCCCTGTCGCTACCACTTCGGCTCCCTCTGCTTTAGTATGCCCCTGTGCCCCCTTTGTCCGAGTCTCTGTAGCTCCCACTTCTGCTCCCTCTACTTTAGTATGATGAGTCCTGTCAGCTTCAGTCCCCTCTGTTCCAGTCACTGCTTCCTCAGTCCCTATTACACAGCCGTTTCAGCTTCAGTCTTCAACCCTTCTGTTCCAGTCACTGGTATCTAAACCTTCACCCTCGTCTACTTTAGGCATTGCCGGGCCCTCTGCTGTCTCTAGTAAGGACAGTCAGGACATTTTTCAGCAGATCGACAGACCTGCTTTTAACCACACTGAAATAAGAAACCCCTTAAATTTCGCCGATGCGTATGAACTAGAGTCTTATGAGGAGGTGTTTAACAGTATTCATGAGACGTTGCAAAAAATTATGGATAGTTTTTCAGGAACTTTAAATCCGCAAGATGTTGTACAGCTAGAATTGTGTGCTGATTCATTACCTATCAGCATTTTTATACAGTTGACTGGCTCTGATATTAATGTAGATGGTTTTCTTCAGCAGATAGAGAATCTTCTTCAGAGTCATGCGAGTGTGCTGGCTGATGAGTCTCTGATGCTAGTCACTCAGATTGCTTGATCACCTAGTGGGGGCGCTGTGACGATGTGGGTTCTGGCTCCACACTCCCTTTGCTATTGGAAGCACTCGAACCCAACACCGTCGATAATGTTGCCGAGTGAGCTAGTCAATGGAGGCAAATTAAGCATCTGAGCAAGGGGAAGGTAAAAAGTGCAAAAGTGCTTTTATTAAAAATCAACAAAACAAAAACAGTGTTCATAAATAGTGCAGTTTCAAACAATAAATAATCCACAAAATGAAAACGAGGAGTAAAACCAATAAATAGAAAAAACAATCCTTTAAAACCAGAGGTTAAAATCTTCTTGTGGAAGCAGTCTTTAAAACAACGACAAACAAATCCGGTGCATCATTTGTTAGCGTCTCACCTGCTAATCCCGTTTGGGCCAAACAGCAGGCAAGACGCTCTCTGCAGCTGCCCTCCTGAAACACACGCATGAGACTGGAGACCTCCCGAACCCTGGCTCCGGTATGGCACTCATCCCAGTCCCGGAGAACTTGGTTTCCAACAAACGGCCAGGTCGCCCCGTTGGGCATTCCAGCACCAAGTCTCCCGACTTCCGCTGCCTTTTCCATG
>NW_024377293.1:0-3418 GCF_016835505.1 Polypterus senegalus
TACTGACCACTAGCGAAATCTACTGACACCAAATCATCATAAAGGTCCTTCCATGAGAACCCTAAATACAAGAGGACTGTTTGACTTATGTTAGGTAGATTGCCCAGAAGAGACTGGGCGGTCTCGTGGTCTGGAATCCCTGCAGATTTTATTTTTTTTCTCCAGTCGTCTGGAGTTTTTTTTGTTTTTTCTGTCCACCCTGGCCATCGGACCTTACTTATTCTATGTTAATTAATGTTGAATTATTTTTATTTTTTATTGTGTCTTCTATTTTTCTATTCTTCATTTTGTAAAGCACTTTGAGCTACATTTTTTTTTGTATGAAAATGTGCTATATAATTAAATGTTGTTGTTGTTGTTGTTGCCCATGCTCTCACCACCGCCAATGCCAAGTACCCTATGGAAAGAGTGAATATGAAAGTTCTCATATTTTGCTAATGACATCACAGCTCGAGAATATTACAACCTCGTGTTGGCCTCCGGAAAGCATTTGAAAGACCTGCCTCTAGCCATCAACCACTCTGAATTCTCCTGGGGATACACCCTCTTTGGCTTTGATTTGACGCCTGATCAAGAATGTGGAAACCATTTCTCATTGATAAAAACCGTGAACATAAGAATACTGTGAATAGATACTGTGAAACTTGGGCAACAAACATCTGTTCAAATGATCCTTGAAATAGACCCTGCAAATCCGACGCTTCACTGGGGCCTTGGTAATAGATTCCATTTCCTTCTCAGAGTCTTTAGAACTGAAGAAAATGCTTTGCTGTTTTATACAGCACTTTCAGAAGGAGCTTTCAGATGGGAGAACACGTCCCCCGGAGAGGCACTGGGAGGTGTGGGGGCCTGGGAAGTGGCAGGGCCAGCCATCAGGGGCTGCCTGACCGGGGCCGAAGCAGGCCCTTCAGGCCGGGACATGTAGGGCGGGCCGGCAGGGTATGGATAGGAATGTGCCTGGACTTGTCAAAGGCCCGGCAACAACATGCCTGGACTTGTTTTCGGGAGAGGGGGGCCAAGGCAGACCCTGGGCATGTGTGGGCTTGTCCTCGGGAGAGGGGGGCAGGGAAGTGGGTAGGGGTAGCAGTGGGTTCAAGGAGGGAACAGACATCCATCAAATGGCTCTTGACAGTTTGCTTAACCAATCAGGTGAAGAGGTGGGATTAAGGCAGGAGTCTGGGCAGGGACAGGGTGTTATTCACCAATCCACTACAAGGGGGCAGGGACAGTATGCAAATTTACCCATCACATGGAAGCAAAGCGGGACTTAAGGGCATTATCAAAAGGGCGGGGCTTAAGAGCATTGATCATCTGTTTGACAGTAGGTGCCTGACATATACTACTCCTGAGGTTGTAGGTTTAAATTCTGCTGCTGACACTGTTTGACCATGAGCAAGATATTTGACCTGCCGGTACTCCAATTGAAAAAACAAAATAAATGAAACCAATTGTATCTCACTTGTTGTAAGCAGCCTTGGATAAAAACATCAGCCAAATAATAATTTCTATTTCTGAATGTGGAAAGTGTTAAATTCCTATCATATTAACTCTTCTGGTAACTTGTGTCTCATTGTGTTCCTGTACTCTTAATGAAAGATGTATGCCTTATGAACTTATGGATGAACTTATGGATTCAGTTTTCTCAAACTCATTTTTTAAATATTTTAATCCTGAGTTCTCTTAGACTCTGTTTATCTACAGGAAAACAAATAAATAAAAGGGTCCACCTTCGGTCTTTATATAGAACTGACCACTTTAAGTCTTGAAACAGGTTTATCTGCTATATGTTTGACTTAAACCCTTTAGTGTGGAGAAACAGTATTTTGAGATAGTTGGATACAGACTACTGATTTTCTGTTTTGTTCCACCTTTAGAGGAAGAACAGTAACAAAATAAAAGATCTTGTGGCTCTGACCTTCTTCTACATAGCCTCTTCACTTCAGATATTGAGATATAAAGCACAAGAATCATATCAGAAAGCAGACTGTGAGGGCTTAGAAACCTCAGTATTTTAGAATACAATGTATAAATTTAGTTTGCTTGCATTTTCAAATGTTTTTAGTCAAAAGAGAAGCTATTATGGCATCTGGGAACTAAGCTTATTTTATCTCAGTGTGAGTGGATGTGTTCAATGTTAGACTTGTTCTGTATGTGGAGCATGTTGTGAACAGTTAGTGTAATTGTTAGTAGCTGTGAAGATTAAGGAATTTCAGTGTATCACTAAAGTTGGAGGGAGAGAAAGGAGGATTAAATTCCTAGCTAGACATTGTTCAACCCTGGGACATTTGAATTGCCCCTAAATATAACATTCTGCAACCTCTTCATACTATTGCAGCAGTTTGAGAAGATAATACTCAGGGCACCAATCAGAGCCAGCCCGAGGCACAAGCGAACTAAGCAACTGCTTAGGGCCCCCGAGGCCACCAGAAGGCCCCCAAGAGCACTTGAAATGTACCAAACAAGTTTTTTTTTTTTTTTTAATTATTATTGGAATGGCAAAATTCTAACCTGCAAAACATGAAAAGAAGCAGCAGTAAATTTCAAGGAACACAAACAGTTTATTCATAAATGGTTACAAAACACAAACTGGTATTGTATTAGTGTCTGCATGTATTAGATGCTTTTTACAGTTTAAATGGTCTGGTTGTCTGATACGACAGATGTTTCTGTTGTCTATATATTGTCACCAGCCTGAAGAAAATGAATACTTATTTTACCATTCTCATGACAGTATCTTTCCAAATCCAAATAAGAACAATGTTCTTCGTTATCTTCTTTGAACTGGAAAAAAATAATGTAATGCATCATGTGATCTTTCATGGCGACTCTGCCGAGTCATTTCGAAAATATTGTCAGTCTCACCAAAAAACAACACAGGTAGGCTACTTCTCGGGTCTCCCGCCAGGATTACAGGGCACCCATCATGTTATTAAAACAAAGAAATAGTTTAGAGGGCACAGATGACCGCTATTCCCCTATATCTGTATGATGCAATTTACCTGGAATATACAGAAACATTGCTGCACTTAAATTTAAAATATATGTAATTCTGCATGGTGTCGGACATGATGTCTGATGTAATAATCTTGACATGTTGTATGCTGGCATGGATCCATGTCACTCGGATTTAACGTACGAGATTTATCCGAAATCTCATTAATTATACTACGTGTTAGTGAAGGCAGTGTTGGCCACATGACAAAGCAATGGGAAAAATAACAGATAGAACTTTATAATCTTAAGGGAACATGTTAATGTTTTGTGATATGTCTACAGTAATCACACAAAAACACATTGTTATGTTAAGCTGGTATGAGCTGGTGTCACGACTCGTGTGCATGACCGTGCATTGTAAAGGACATTATATTGGATGAGATAAATCAGATTAACATTAGTTACAGTCTTCTGCATCAAAAAA
>NW_024377294.1:0-5504 GCF_016835505.1 Polypterus senegalus
ATGTTGAATTGCACTTTGAAAACAGTTGAGAACCCATCGAGCAGTTCTTAACCATAAGGTACTGGGATTTCATCATTTAGAACTGCTTTTACCAGAGTATTTTGACTATCCACAGAGTTAGAGGTGAAGGTAACCTGAATTCACCATAAGCGTTTCAAGGGCTGAAAATCACTTTGTGTACACATGTGTGACGCCTTGTTTTCCACCAGGAAACTGTTCAAAACAGTTCATTTCTGTAAAAAACTATGTCGCAGATGTGTTTTAAGTGATTTCACAACATAAAATTAAGACTCATTAAATTTAACTCAACTTCAGTTTTTGCCCAATGCAACTCAATGAATTTCAAAAGGTGAGTTTGATATGTTGAATTGCACTTTGAAAAACAGTGGAAACCATCCCAAAAAGTTCTTAACCATAAGGGTACTGGAGTTTCATCATTTTGAACTGCTTTTACCAGAGTATTTTGACTTTACACAGCGTTAGAGTTGAAGGTAACCTTATTTCACCATAACGCGTTTCAGGGCCTGAAAATAACTTTGTATACACATGTGTGACGCCTTGTTTTCAACCAGGAAACTGTTCAAAACAGTTCATTTCTGTAAAAAACTATGTCATGAGAAGTGTTTCAAGTGGTTTCACAACATAGAATTAAGACTCATTGAGTTTCACTCAACTTCAGTTTTGTCCATTGCAAGTTAATGGGGATTTCAAAAGTGAGTTTAAGATGTGAGTGCACTATGAAAAACAGTTGGGAAACCATCAACAGTTCTTAACCATAAGGTACTGGGTGTTTCATCATTTAGAACTGCCCCTACCAGAGTATTTTGACTTTCCACAGAGTTAGAGTTGAAGGTAACCTGAATTCATCATAACACTTTTCAAGACCTGAAAACAACTTTGAGTACACATGTGTCACACCTTGTTTTCCACCAGGAAACTGTTCAAAACAGTTCATTTCTGTAAAAACTATCGCTGATGTTTTCCAAGTGGTTACACAACATAGAAGTTAAGACTCATTGAGTTTCACTCAACTTTAGATTTGGCCCAATGCAAGTCAAGGGGATTTCAAAAAAATGAGTTTGAGATGTTGAAGTGCACTTTGAAAAACTGTTGGGAAACCATCCAAACAGTTCTTAACCATAAGGGTACTGGGGATTTCATCATTCAGAACTGCTTTTACCAGAGTATTTTGACTTTACACAGCGTTAGAGTTGAAGGGAACCTTATTTCACCATATAGCGTTTCAGGACCCTGAAATTCACTTTGTGTACACATTTGTGGCCGCCTTGTTTTTTCACCAGGAAACTGTTCAAAACAGTTCATTTCTGTAAAAAACTATGTCACAGATGTGTTTCAGAATAGTTTCACAACATAGGATTAAGACTCATTAAATTTAACTCAACTTCAGTTTTTACCCAATGCAACTCAATAGGAATTTCAAGCGTTGAGTTTGAGATGTTGAATGCACTTTGAAAAACAGTGGGAAACCATGAAACAGTTCTTAACCATATAAGGGTACTGGGGGATTTCATCATTTAGAACTGCTTTTACAGAGTATTTTGACTTTACACAGCGTTAGAGTTGAAGAGTAGCCTTATTTCACCATAGCAGCGTTTTAGGGGCCTAAAATTCACTTTTTGTACATGTGTGACGTCTTTGTTTTCCACTAGAGGAAGCTATTTCAAAACAGTTCATTTCTGTAAAAACATATTAGCAGATGTGTAACAAAGTGGTTTCACAACATAGGATTAAGACTTATTGAGTTTCCTCAACTTCAGTTTTGTACATTTACCAGGTTAATACAAGGGATTTCAAAAGTGAGTTTAAGATGTGAAGTGCACTTTGTGAAAAACAGTTGGGGAAAACATCAAACAGTTCTTAACTATAATTTACTGGGATTTCATCATTTAGAACTGTTTTATGATAGTATTTTGACTTTACACAGCGTTAGAGTTAAGAAGGTAACCTTATTTCACCATAGCAGCGTTTCAGGGCCTGAAAATCACTTTGTGTACACATGTGTAGCGCCTTGTTTTCCACCAGGAAGCTATTTCAAAACAGTTCATTTTGTAAAAAACTATATGCATGAATGTGTTTCAAGTGGTTTGCAACATAGAGAAGTTAAGACTCATTAAATTTAACTCAACTTCAGTTTTGCCCAATGAAACTCAATGAGAATTTCAAAGTGAGTTTGAGATGTTGAGATTACACTTTGAAAAACAGTTGAGAAACCATCGAAACGGTTCTTAACCATAAATTTTCAGGGATTTCATCATTAGAACTGCTTTTACCAGAGTATTTTGACTTTCCACAGAGTTAGAGTTGAAGGTAACCTGAATTCACCATACGCGTTTCAAGGGCTGAAAATCAATTTGTGTACACATTGTGACCCTTGTTTTCCACCAGGAAACTGTTCAAAACAGTTCATTTCTGTAAAACTATGTGCAGATGTAGTTTTAAGTGGTTTCACAACATAGAGAGTTAAGACTCATTAAATTTAACTCAACTTCAGTTTTTGCCCAATGCAACTGAATGGAATTTCAAAAGGTGAGTTTGATATGTTGAATTGCACTTTGAAAAACAGTGGGGAAACCATCCAAACAGTTCTTAACCATAAGGGTACTGGGGATTTCATCATTTTGAACTGCTTTTACCAGAGTATTTTGACTTTACACAGCGTTAGAGTTGAAGGTAACCTTATTTCACCATAACGCGTTTCAGGGACTGAAAATAACTTTGTGTACACATGGTGCGCCTTGTTTTCCACTAGGAAACTGGTCAAAACAGTTCATTTCTGTAAAAAACTATGTCGCTGATGTTTTTCAAGTGGTTTCACAACATAGAAGTTAAGACTCATTGAGTTTCACTCAACTTCAGTTTTGTCCATTGCAAGTTAATGGGGTTTCAAAAGTGAGTTTAAGATGTGAAGTGCACTATGAAAAACAGTTGGGAAACCATCAAACAGTTCTTAACCATAAGGGTACTGGGGATTTTATCATTTAGAAACTGTTTTTACCATAGTATTTTGACTTTACACAGCGTTAGAGTTGAAGGTAACCTTATTTCACCATAACGCGTTTAAGGGCCTGAAATTCACTTTGTGTACACATGTGTGACCTTATTTTCCACCAGGAAACTGTTCAAAACAGTTCATTTCTGTAAAAAACTATGTCGCAGATGTGTTTCAAGTGTTTCAACTTTCACAACATAGAAATTAAGACTCATTAAATTTAACTTAAGTTTTTGCCCAATGCAACTCAATAGGATTTTCAAAAGCTGAGTTTGAGATGTTGAATTGCACTTTGAAAAACAGTTGGGAAACCATCCAAACAGTTCTTAACCATAAGGGTACTGGGGGTTTCATCATTTAGAACTGCCTTTACCAGAGTATTTTGACTTTCCACAGAGTTAGAGTTGAAGGTAACCTGACTTCACATTAACACTTTTAAAGACCTGAAAACAACTTTGTACACATCTGTGACGGCTTGTTTTCCACCAGGAAAATGTTCAAAACAGTTCATTTCTGTAAAAAACTATGTCACAGATATGTTTCAAGTGGTTTCACAACATAGAAGTTAAGACTCATTGAGTTTCACTCAACTTCAGTTTTAGTCCATTGCAAGTTAATGGGGATTTCAAAAAGTGAGTTTAAGATGTGAAGTGCACTTTGAAAAACAGTTGGGAAAACATCCAAACAGTTCTTAACCATAAGGTGACTGGGGATTTCATCATTTAGAACTGTTTTATGATAGTATTTTGACTTTACAGCGTTAGAGTTGAAGGTAACCTTATTTCACCATAATGCGTTTCAAGGGCCTGAAATTCACTTTGTGTACACATGTGTGACGCCTTGTTTTCCACAGGAAACTGTTCAAAACAGTTCATTTCTTAAAAACTATTGCAGATGTGTTTTAAGTGTTTCACAACATAGAAGTTAAGACTCATTAAATTTAACTCAACTTCAGTTTTTGCCCAATGCAACTCAATCGGAATTTCAAAAAGTGAATTTGAGATGTTGAAGTGCACTTTGAAAAACTGTTGGAAACCATCAAAACAGTTCTTAACCATAAGGGTACTAGGGATTTCATCATTTAGAACTGCTTTTACCAGAGTATTTTGACTTCACAGCGTTAGAGTTGAAGGTAACCTGATTCACCATACTTAGCGTTTCAAGGGCCTGAAAATAACTTTGTTACACATGTGTGAGCCTTGTTTTTCCACAGGAAACTGTTCAAAACAGTTCATTTCTGTAAAACTATGTCAGAGTGTTTAAGTGGTTTCACAACATAGAGTTAAGACTCATTGATTTACTCAACTTCAGTTTTTGCCCAATGCAATCAATGGGATTTCAAAAAGTGAGATTTAGATGTTGAAGTGCACTTTGAAAACATTTGGAAACCATCCAAACAGTTCTTAACCATAAGGGTACTGGGGATTTCATCATTTAGAACTGTTTTACCAAGTATTTTGACTTTACACAGCGTTAGAGTTGAAGGTAACCTTATTTCACCATAACTGCGTTTCAGGGCCTGAAAATAACTTTGTATACACATTGTGTGACCTTGTTTTCACCAGAAACTGTTCAAAACAGTTCATTTCTGTAAAAACTATTGCAG
Organism: Polypterus senegalus; assembly: GCF_016835505.1. Taxonomy (NCBI): domain Eukaryota; kingdom Metazoa; phylum Chordata; class Cladistia; order Polypteriformes; family Polypteridae; genus Polypterus; species Polypterus senegalus. The sequence continues at coordinate 4,617 of NW_024377294.1, forward strand.
ATGTGTTTCAAGTGGTTTCACAACATAGAAGTTAAGACTCATTGAGTTTCACTCAACTTCAGTTTTGCCAATAAGTAATGGGATTTCAAAAGCGTTGAGTTGAGATGTTGAATTGCACTTTGAAAACAGTTGGAAACCATCAGAACAGTTCTTAACCATAAGGGTACTGAGGGATTTATCATTTAGAACTGCTTTTACCAAGTATTTTGACTTTACACGTTAGAGTTGAAGGTAAGCCTTATTTCACCATAAGCGTTTCAGGCCTGAAATTCACTTTGTGTACACATTTGTGACGCCTTGTTTTCACTAGGAAACTGTTCAAAACAGTTCATTTCTGTAAAAACTATGTCGAGATGTGTTTCAAGTTAACTTTCACAACATAGAAGTTAAGACTCATTAAATTTAACTCAACTTCAGTTTTATGCACTCAATAGAACAACGTGGTTTGAGATGTTGATGCACTTTGAAAACAGTGAAACCATCAAACAGTTCTAACCATAGGTAGGATTTCATCATTTAGAACTGCTTTTACCAGAGTATTTGACTTCGCGTAGAGTTGAAGTAGCCTTATTTCACCATAACGTTTCAGGCCTGAAATTCATTTGTACACATTGTGACGTTGTTTTCCACTAGAAACTGTTCAAAACAGTTTATTTCTGTAAAAACTATATGCAATGTGTTTCAAGTGTTCAACTTTCAAAGAAGTTAGACTCATTAAATTAACTAACTTCAGTTTTGCTCAATGCAACTCAATAGGATTTTAATAAGCTGAGTTTGAGATGTTGGACTTTGAAAACAGTTGTGAAACCATCCAAACAGTTCTTAACTATAGGTATGGGGTTATATTTAGAACTGCCTTTACCAGAGTATTTTGACTTTCACAGAGTT